>NC_132897.1:181002-243502 GCF_030463535.1 Salminus brasiliensis
TTCTATTGGTCAGTGCGTTTCTATGGAGATTTTACAGCTGAAAGCAACTCACTCAGTAGAAGGAGCTGTCCGGATACTTTTGGACATGTAGACAGAGTGGAAGGTGTGTGTACAGTGTAAGAGATTATATGGAGTGTAATTTTGGTTTCTAGAGCAGAAACCAAAGCAAACACAGAGCAAGAGCACAGAAGAACTGGGGTTCTGCAAGTGTGAACTTTAAAGAACCTCACATAACAGCGTCCCACTAGAACCATACACTCAACCTAAGAACCTTCATTGTGGACACCCCTTCTACTGAACACATTCAGCTGCTTTAAGCTGCATCCATTGCTGACACAGATGTGCAAATCCACACACACAGCTAGTCTAGTACCTGTAGAGAAGAAGTACTGCCAATAGAATAGGACTCTCTGGAGCAGATCAACATCATGACCCTATTGGCTCCATGCTGCCTAATAATGTCAGGCGTGGACTAGAGGGGTATAAAGCCCCCCAGCATTGAGGAGCTGTGGAGCAGTGGAGGAACCTGGTTCTTCCTGACCTTACCAATGCACTTGTCGCTGAATGCAATCAAATCCTCACAGCAATGCTCCTTCTCCAGAATCTAGTAGAAAGTCTTCTTATCTGGACAGTAGAGACAGTTACTCCAACAGAAGCAGGATCAGCTCTTTAATACTCTTGATTTCAGGAGAAACAGTGGATGAGCAGGCGTCTCAATCTACTCAGAACACCACCTTTCGGCCCGCCCCATTCACACTGAGGTTCTAAGGAGTGTGAAAACTAAAATCAGGGCTGTTTAATAAATAATCAGCAATATAGAAAAATAAAAAGGTACCAGGGAGGGCCGCAGCCCGTTAAAGCGAGTTCTGAAGTTCCACCTTAAAACAACTGCAGTCGATTACGACCTAATGAGCTTTAACATGAGCTACAAAGCTGCCGCTGGGTTAACCGAGTTACTCACCGGCCGAGTACAAGCAACTTCCTGTCTGATCAGCTTCATTAAACAGCCACAAACATTACAAATGCCACTATTATTATCACCACTATTAACTCTCTGTTGTATCTGGTTTAGTAATTTTATCAATAATTAATAAATAGTCTGGCCAGAGGAGGATGGGTCCCCCTTGTGAGTCTTAGTTCCTCCCAAGGTTTCTTCCTCCAGCTCTGAGGGAGGTTCTCCTTGCCACTGTCGCCGTTGGCTGCTCACGGGGGGTCTTTGATCCTTCATGTCTTACGTTATTTCTTTTTTTTGTCTCTGTCTTTTATTATATATTAATTATGTAAAGCTGCTTTGCGACGACAACAGTTGTAAAAAGCTATACAAATAAATCTGACTTGACTTGACAACAATAACAGCATGCTCTCTGATACTCACAGCAGAACCCTACAGTAAAGCTAATAATAGATAACTGCAGTAAATATGACTGTATCTATCATTAGACCCCTTCTCCTGCCAGGAGGGGGCCGGGTCGGGCCCACTGGAAAAAAACACAGATCTGCTGCCTTAGAACTGTATAATAACAATAACTCCATTAACCATCATAAAAATAGCAATAATGCAGTTAACTTAACTACAGGGCCGACGGGAGGAGCACAAACAGAGGGTGGAGAGATACATACACAGCAGGGAGTGAGAGTGAAGCCCAGTTTACAGCATATCCTCCATAAATTACATTATTATTATAATAATTATAAAACAGGAAACTAATATTACTACCACCATTAAACCCTCACCCTGTATCAGCTCCACCTTAAACTAGGATCATGCTCCGTCATTCCCACTCCGGGCCGGAGCGCTGCTGCTGCTGCTACTGCACTATGGAGGTTTGGTGGTGGAGCTGCATGAGGAGAACCTCTCTCCAGAACTGCTGTGTAACGCTGCAGAACCCATAGAGTCATATTAGTGTAAAATCCTGTAGTATTACTCCACCACCTCAGCCCACATGCTGCTCCACCTTCAGATCAAGCAGAGTGTCCAGAAATGCATGTGTACCGCTGACCATGAGGGGGTGCTGAGAGCCTGATCTGTATTTACAGTAGTGGAGTAAAAGTGACTAGGCTGTGCTTTCGTTGTGTGCTAATTTTAACAGTATGGGTTCAGCAGGGTAGTACACTAACTACACGCTAACCCGTTTGGGCTAACAGGAAGTGATGAAGCGTTGCTATGCCAACATGCATCGCTGCAAGTTGTCCTGCTGCCGCTGCACTTGTCTTGTTGTCCCATATAATTATTAGAAAAAAATTCCACAGGTAAGTAGCTCCTCCCTTTTCAGCATTGCATTGTGGGAGAATAGTGTCCTTTGTAGCAACACTCGAAAAAGGGGGGCAATAATGGTCTTGAATTTCCTCAATTTGTACAGAGTCGGACAGTCTGTGGAGACGGTTCTGTAACCTTTTCAATCCTGATGAGCATCAACAGCTCTTCTGCTGAGCTCCTCAGAAATGACCTCTGTTCATGCCACAATACACTTCTACAAACCTGTGCTGTGAAGATCAGTTCCTAAAATCTAACAGGGGTCCTGTTAGATCGCACCTGATTGGATCCCACTGACTGACTCTACACCTGACTCTAATTCCACCTCCAAATGATGCTGATCCTAAAAGATCTCACACTTCTGCAGCTCACAGATCTGCAACACTGGATCATTTCCTTCATAAATAAAAGATCAAGCCTAATATTTCCGTCTCGCTTGTTTGATTTGGTTCTCCTGATCTACTTTTAGGACGGTTTTATGCAGAAATACAGAACAAGCCCCTCCCCCCTGTATATAGCACTGTATAACAGTGAATGGGACATTTATACATATTATAAACTGATGAATTTCAGAGTTTAGAGAGAGGCAGACCTTTTGGAACTTACGTTGTATTAGTTTGTACATTACTTTAAAGGGCGGATCTGTGTGGTACAAGCCCCGCCCCCCACCTGAAACAGAGATTGTCATTGGGTCCGATGCAGTGTTCGACTGTACGTTCTGTAGGTCAGTCATGCAGTTGTGGAGAAGTGGAGGTTTTCTCATGTAAGCAGCTTGAAATCAATCCAGTTCACAATACAGTGTGTGTGTGTGTGTGTGTGTTCTTACCTACAACTCGGTCTCCTGTTTTAATGCCCATCTTCCTCATCGCCGCAGCAAACAGGGCGACATCCCGCCTCAGCTCCGCAAACGTCACCTTTAGGATCTCCTCCTTCCCCTCAGCTACACACACACACACACACACACACACACACACACACACACACACACACACACACACACACATTAAAGTAAAGGTGTGTTTCAGACAGAAGAACATAAATCTTCTCCAGAGTTCTTACAGAAGAGCTTCACTGTTTACAGAAGAAGACCCTCAGCTAGTTTAAACAGACTAAAACTGTAAGGCTCCTCTAGTCTTAGACTCTACTAAACACACGTCAATCAGCAGATCTGTTATACCGGTTTAGTCCTCTACTGCGTCGTACGCCTACCGACTGCTTTCAGGCTGGGTCTACAGTCTGTTCCCACAGGTTTATTAAAAACGGAGCAGTTTACCCCTGCAACCAGGTTTACTTCAGTGCCCAAACCACCTGCCAGCGGGACGTCCCTGCTGCATTACGGCTGCTGCGGCTGCTGCTGCCGTGTGAAAGTGTGGCGTGTTTATTCTAGACCCCCTTTTCCACCGCCATGGTTAATGATAGTGTTTGTGCTAAATGTGAGCTAGTCAGCTCTTTGGAGGTTAAAGTGATGCAGTTAGAGGTGTGCAGCATGGGTTTACTAAAGGACAGAGAGCTTAGGGAGCCTTATGGAGAACTAGCACCCCCCTCCCCCCTTCTGGCGTTAGAGCCCTCACAGTGGGACGAATGGGTGACATCTCAGCGGCATGGCCGGAAAGACAAACACTAGCCCACCGGTACAATTCGCTCCCCTAATTAGGTCTTGAAGGTAATGAAGCAGGAAAAATGGACAAGCGTAAGAATCTGAGACACTTTGACCAGAACCAGACTGATGTTCTAGATAAAGGACTGGACAGTAGAGACAGTTACTCCAACAGAAGCAGGTGAATGAGCAGGTGTCCCAATACTTTTGTCCATATAGTGCATCAGTAATATCAGTGTAATAAACATGCTATAACAGTGCTGGAGTGTTATAGAGTGTGTATAAGGCGCTGGAGGACGGTCACTGCTGGATTTCAGGGTCACTGAGAGTTCCTTCATTACTCTGAGACGTTAACAATGACACGGGCTGATCAATAAAACTCGGACATCCATTAAAGATATGAACACACACTCACACACACACACACACACTAGACTCAGATACTGCAGCCACAAATCACATTACTGCCCGCAATTCATTTAGCTCTACATTAGCCAGAGTGGTTCAGTGGCAGGTCTTATCTATGGAGACACACACACACACACACACACACACACACACACACACACACACACACACACACACACACACCTGTGAACACTACAGCCAAGTACAGATCCAGAATAGAGAGGTATGTGTGTGCGCACACATTTCCTTATATAAGGGACACAGATGAAGGAAAACTGGAAGTCAGGCTGTTTTATTTGTTTTAATAAAGAGTGTAATGTTGGGGGAGTGGCCACTGTGATGTCACAAAAACATCAGAAGCTCATTTACATAATACACACTACACGGACAACAGTCTCCACCTTATTCTCCATGAAACAGTGGGGGTGGCCATCCTTGTTTCCCGTGTGTGGAGCTCCTGGAGCTCCAGTGGATCGGATGGTAGCGAGCGCAGTCACAGTGCTGATGATCACAGTGAGCAGTGGGTCAGGCTCAGGAACTCTACACGGAGAGATGGGAGCGCTGTGGAGCTCCATATACCTCACCTCCACCACCTTCCAGAGAAGAGCCACTTCTTCTAAACCATCCACCCAAACCTCCGCACGTCTGCTCCTGCCGTTCTGTGCAGGAGAACCCAACACCAGAACATCCTCACCCAGAGAGACGGCTCGGCTATGAGGCTCTGAGGGTGACTGATACCACAGCTATTTTTACTCATTTCCTCACTTGTAGTACAGCCGGGTTAAAGAAAGGCCTACAGCATGAATCACCACCATCACCTTCTACTGACCGAGTGTTTCCTCCAGATGATGAAACGGTCACACTGCTCACACTGCCTTTTTCAGGCTGATCTGAGAGGTACAGCTGTTCTCAGATCACGGGATGAACTTTAATTATTATTAATAATAATAATAATAATAATAATAGACTCCAATAAACAGCTAATTCATTTGTGAATGACTCTTAACAGTCACACACCATCATATCAGAACATTATGACCACCTACATAATAGTGGGAATACCCACTTTGGCCTTGGCTGCAATGACCCTAGCGGGTGGTTTCACCTTCACTGCAGTGGCTCCAGAACATTAGGGAGCTGTTTTCAAGACGCTTCCCTTCACCCGGCAGGCCGTTACCAGTCAGATCGCATCCTTTGTCCATGACAAACCCGGGGTGGTCATAATGTTCTGACTTTTAAACTCACAGACACTGAGCTACCCCCCCTGCCCATAGCATTCTAACCGGGCTGCATCCTATTAATCATATTTATATATTCTATACTTTACTACCTCAGTACCTGCTGCGTCCCATGTGCATTATAAGACGTCTGCATATAATTTCATGGCATGTTACATTTTAATGCCCTTATCAATACCTAATAATTGTATTTATTGTATTTCCTGTATTTATTGTATTGTCTTGCATGTTTCATGTTTCTGCAGTACTGTACTGTTATTGTTTTTGTTCCATGTTGCATCTTGTTCTGGAAAAATGTCATTTCACTTTTTATTTTTTATTTCACTAAAAAAGCTCTGCTGGTCCAAGTGGTCACTATAGTGTAGCCAAGCAGTTGCTATGGTATTCCAGATGGATGCTATGATGCTGCTGTTCCTATAGTTCCTATAGCGTTCCAAGCTGTTGCTATGGAGTTGCCAGGTAGCAGCTATTCTGTGCAAATTGATTGCTTTACTGTTGCGGGGTGGTTGCTATGGCTGGTATGGTGTCGCTAAGCAGTTGCTATTGTATCTCAGGTGAATGCTATGCTGTTTCAAGTGGTCCTTGCGCTGTCGCTAAGCAGTTGCTCTGGTATCCAAGGCGGTTGCAGTGCTGTTCCAAGTGGTTGCTATGAATGTTGCTTGGTTGTTATTTGATGTTTACGAGGTGGTATGCCCACGGCTGCTAGAGTGTTGCTTGGGTATTCAGGTGCACATATCCACTCACCCGCGGCGTAGAGAGCGACCTTGTCCTGGTCTTTGTGTTTCAGCAGGTTCTCAGCGTAGTTCAGTCGGCTGCCCTTAAACCACTCAGGAACGTCTGAGATCTTCTTAGACACATCCACCACCTGAGACACAGCAGGAGCAAACACACTTTCAGAGCACTCATCACAGCACTGTCCCGTGTCCGTGTCCACCCCCTGTCCCATGTCCGACCCCATGACCTGTGTCCACCCCGTCCTCCACACACGGCGCGGAGACTCCAGGACTGAGTGCTGATGAATCATAGCAGTAATCTGAACTGTTCTATAATAAAACAGGGTGGGATGCAGAGTCAGGCTTGAGTGATAGCAGACGCTCAGTGTGATGATATGATTATATTATTTTTATGATCTGATATGACGCATGGTTTTCATCTCCAGTATTGAGTACTGGTGCCCAGGGCTACTGAAACCCTCCCTTCTTCCTTCCCTCTGCTACCAGCTTTGACTTTAAGGAGCTAATCCTGGTTAATAATAATAATAATAATAATAATAATAAGTCTTAAATTCAAGGATTCAAGAAGACTTTGTCATTCGCATCACGTGGTAAATGGGATGGAACAAAATTTTGATCTCAAGGTCCCAGTTATTGAATTAATAATTGAATATTGAATAACTAAAATAATAATAATAATAATAATAATAACATTCTAGAATATAAGAGGAGTAGACATAAATAGGAGCAGAGAAATTTAAAAAGTAGCAGCAATCTAATCCCAATTTGAGATGAAAAATAATATAATTAATATTATATTCTTAATATAATAATAAGTATTATAAATATGAGCAATTTGTCATTTTTTGTTATTTTAGCCATGATGTCAACATCAGCAACCCTCTATAGTACTGTAGTAAAATGTGAGCAGCTGCTGGCGAGCAGTTAAATAAATAAATAAATAAATACAAGAAAATAATAATAATAATAATAAAACAACCAAGAAAAGGTGAAGCAGTTGCGCAACATAAGCAATTCCTAGGTGGTCGCTAGGGTGTTGCTAAACAGTCATTATGCTGTCCCAGGTGGTCGCTATGATGTTGTGAGGTGGTTGAAACACAGTTGGTTGGGTGCTTTGAACTTGTCGGTAGGTCTTGTCTGATGGATGCTTGCCCTATTGTTGCTAGGTGGTTGCTAGGCTGTTGGTAGGTGGTTGCTATGATGTCACAGGCATTTGCTAGGACGTTTGGTGTTGCTCTGATATCACACATGTGCTGCTAGGGTGTTGCTAGACAAACAACGCCAACGGACTGAGAGTCTGACTATGACTAAGCTATGACTGATGAGGTCAGTGATGATTAATGATTGATCAGCACTCATAAATACATCTGACATCAACCGATCAGAGAAAGCAGCCATCAGGAACTGCTGCTTCCAGCGGGAACCTCACAGAAAATGAGGCTGGGGTTTAGACTCTGCAGTAGATCAGTACTAGTCTTAGTACACTACTCAGTTCTGCTGAAACTAAAGGGTTAAATCTGTAAAACTGAACAGAAAACTGTCCAATCAGGATGGTTCTCTCAGGGGTATCTGGGCAGATTCAGCTTAACCAGCTCTCCCATTGGACGGGACTTCACTGGTAGAACTGAAGGCGGTCAGATTAACCAGCAACACAGTCAGGAACCAACCAATCAACCGACCAATCACTGATGGTATTTACATACCATCAGTATCCATCTACTAATAATATTTGAGTACTAACACTAATATTTCCATCATTAACACCAACACTAACACAACTCCACTATAAATACTTAAATACTGATACTCACATTCCTCCAGTGACCCTGACTAAGTCTGACCAGCAGGGGGCGCTGCAGCGTCAGTGGAGCTTATCTGCTGTGAGGAGACTAATAGATCACATACCTCTTCATACATCTTGGAGCAGGTGATTCCACAGTACTTCCACACCTCCGCCCAAAACTCTGCATGATTGTCCACGGACCACTGGAACAGCTCATTGTAGTTCGCTAAAACACAGACAACAATATAATAATAATAATAATAATAATAATAATAATAATAATAAATGAATAGAACCAATATCACTGACACTTTACTACAGCTGCTATTTCTACTACTACTATTAATAATTACTATAATTACACTGCTAAAACTATTACTACATCTGCTACCAACCACTACTACTAATAGTGATATCAATATTACTACTACCACCTCTACTACTACTGCTACTACTACTACCACCACCACCACCATCACTACCACCTCTACTACTACTGCTGCTACTACTACCACCATCAATACCACCTCTACTACTACTGCTACTACTACTACCACCACCACCATCACTACCACCTCTACTACTACTGCTACTACTACTACCACCACCACCACCATCACTACCACCTCTACTACTACTGCTGCTACTACTACCACCATCAATACCACCTCTACTACTACTTCTATTATCAATATGACCAATACTACTACTACTACTGCTACTACTACTACTACTACTACTACTGCTACTACTACTACTACTACTACTGCTACTACTACTGCTACTACTACTACTACTGCTACTACTACTACTACTACTGCTACTACTACCACCATCAATACCACCTCTACTACTACTGCTGCTACTACTACCACCATCAATACCACCTCTACTACTACTGCTACTGCCATTATCAATATGACCAATACTACTACTACTACCTCTACTACTACTACCACCATCAATACCACCTCTACTACTACTGCTACTACTACCACCATCAATACCACCTCTACTACTACTACTACTTCTATTATCAATATGACCAATACTACTACTACTACCTCTACTACTACTACTGCTACTACCACCATCAATACCACCTCTACTACCACCATCAATACCACCTCTACTACTACTGCTACTACTACCACCATCAATACCACCTCTACTACTGCTGCTACTACTACTTCTATTATCAATATGACCAATACCACTACTACTACCACCTCTACTACTACTACTACTACCACCACCATCACCACCACCTCTACTACTACTACTACCACCACCATCAATACCACCTCTACTGCTACTACTACCACCATCAATACCACCTCTACTACTACTGCTACCACCATCAATACCACCTCTACTACTGCTGCTACTACTACCATTATTAATACAACCAATACTACCACCACCTCTACTACTACCACTACTACCACCACCTCTACTACTACCACTACTACCACCACCTCTACTACTACCACTACTACCACCATCTCTACTACTACCACCACCTCTACTACTACCACTACTACCACCACCTCTACTACTACCACCACCTCTACTACTACCACTACTACCACCACCTCTACTACTACCACTACTACCACCACCTCTACTACTACCACTACTACCACCATCTCTACTACTACCACCACCTCTACTACTACCACTACTACCACCACCTCTACTACTACCACTACTACCACCATCTCTACTACTACCACCACCTCTACTACTACCACTACTACCACCATCTCTACTACTACCACTACTACCACCATCTCTACTACTACCACCACCTCTACTACTACCACTACTACCACCACCTCTACTACTACCACTACTATTATCAATACGACCAATACTACCACCACCACCATCACTACCACCTCCACTACTACTACATTTACCACCATCACCACCTCTACTACCACTACTACTACTATTACTGCTGCTGATAGTACAAGTACTTATTAGCAGCAGTAGAACATGTACTAGTATTAGTACAATTACTATAATATACACTTCTAATAACATTTACTAAAACAATAACTCAATAATAAGAGTTCATTAAAGACAGTGATAAGACAACAGCCAATAACTATAACCGTGTGTGTGTGTGTGTGTGTGTGTGTGTGTGTGTGTGTTCTAGCTGCATTACAGAGTGTGTATGCTCTAGCTCATTCATCTAGCACTGAATGTGTGTGTGTGTCTAACTCTTGTTGACAGCCTGTCCTAGACTGTGTGTGTGTGTGTGTGTGTGTGTGTGTGTGTGTGTGTTAGCTGTTAGCTTATCCTAGACTGCGTTCTAGGCTCTAGAATGTGCGCTCGTGCTCTAGCCTGTATAAGTGCATTAGCTCTTAGCTTATCCTCCACTGTGTGTGTGTGTGTGTGTGTGTGTGTGTGTGTGTGTGTTACCCGTGCTGACTCCGTGCTGCCGGTTGCAGTGTGTGCGGAACGTGTCCATGTGTGTGTTCCGTTTGCAGTTGGGGGTCCAGAGCGGGCGGGGGTCCTGCAGGATCCTCTCGGCTTTCTCCGACATCTCTGCGCTCGCACTGTCGCTCACAAGCCGAGACGCCACTCGCACACTCACGCGGACCTTCCGAGCACGCGCACATAAGCGGCGGAGGGGCGGGCAGGCCCCGCCCACACGTCACATTAAGTCCGCCCACTCACAGACTAACACACAACGGAGGCTCCGCCCACCCGCGGCTGAGAGGCGTGTCCTTCCGCGCTAAAACTAGTCCGTTCTGAAAAACACGAAGGGAAAAGGTCATAAACAGCCTTCTGCAAAAGTGTGTGCACCCCTGTTCCAGAGTTGTTCATGTTTTAAGTGTAAACAAAAACACAATTACTGTTTTTATTGAATATAACAGAATATAAATAAATAAAATATAACGTTTTTAATGTGCCAGTACTCAAACACCCTATTGTTAGGGGGCGCACACACACACACACACATAAATATAAAAGTAAATATATTTATTATATTATATATATTATATATATATTTAATGTTTTAATGTGCTTTTATTTGTGATATTTTACACGAAAGAGAAATGAACCAGTCAGACGCTTTAAAGAACAGCTGCCCTTCACAGACTCAATGAGAAAGTGAGGCGATTACGTAATATTTAAATATTCAGCTGCTTGTCCAATCAGAGTGGAGGTGCTGGGCGTGTTTCGGCTCGGCCGCGGCTCGGCGGCGTGATCCCCGCGCTCATTAGCATACCGTGATCGGATTGGTTGGTGATGCTCGGCTCACATCAGCTGAGTGCGCACCGTTATGCAGAGCAGCGTGGACAGACAGGAAAGATCAGCCAATCAGCAGCCACGCCGCGACCACGCTCGCGCTGTCGAGGCATACGCTCGGGCCAATAGAAATGCGAGGATGGAGAAGTGATTCAGGGGTGTGACCAATCAGAATACACATGCAAATGAGCAGTGCTACACGCAGGCGGAAGTGTACAGAGCTCTGCAGCAGAGGAAAGAAATTACACTGAGACTGACTCACACCCACCACCTGCACCACCTGCACCAACTACACCATCTACACCACCTGCACCATCTACACCACCTGCACCAACTACACCATCTACACCACCTGCACCATCTACACCACCTACACCATCTACACCACCTGCACCAACTACACCATCTGCACCATCTACACCACCTGCACCAACTACACCATCTGCACCAACTACATCACCTGCACCATCTACACCACCTACACCATCTACACCACCTGCACCAACTACACCATCTACACCACCTGCACCAACTACACCATCTGCACCAACTACATCACCTGCACCATCTACACCACCTGCACCATCTACACCACCTGCACCAACTACACCATCTACACCACCTGCACCATCTACACCACCTGCACCAACTACACCATCTACACCACCTGCACCATCTACACCACCTGCACCAACTACACCATCTGCACCAACTAAACCACCTGCACCAACTACACCATCTACACCACCTGCACCAACTAAACCATCTGTACCAACTAAACCACCTGCACCAACTACACCATCTACACCACCTGCACCAACTAAACCATCTGTACCAACTAAACCACCTGCACCAACTACACCATCTACACCACCTGCACCAACTAAACCATCTGTACCAACTAAACCACCTGCACCAACTACACCATCTACACCACCTGCACCAACTACACCATCTACACCACCTGCACCAACTACACCATCTGCACCAACTAAACCATCTGTACCAACTAAACCACCTGCACCAACTACACCATCTGCACCAACTAAACCATCTGTACCAACTAAACCACCTGCACCAACTACACCATCTACACCACCTGCACCAACTACACCATCTGCACCAACTACACCACCTGCACCAACTACACCATCTGCACCAACTACATCACCTGCACCAACTACACCATCTGCACCAACTACATCACCTGCACCAACTACACCATCTGCACCAACTACATCACCTGCACCAACTACACCATCTGCACCATCTACACCACCTGCACCAACTACACCATCTGCACCAACTACATCACCTGCACCATCTACACCATCTGCACCAACTAAACCATCTGCACCAACTAAACCATCTGCACCAACTACACCACCTGCACCATCTACACCGCCTGCACCAACTACATCACCTGCACCAACTACACCATCTGCACCATCTACACCACCTGCACCAACTACACCATCTGCACCAACTACATCACCTGCACCATCTACACCACCTGCACCAACTACACCATCTGCACCAACTGAACCACCTGCACCAACTAAACCATCTGCACCAACTAAACCATCTGCACCAACTACATCACCTGCACCATCTACACCACCTGCACCAACTGAACCACCTGCACCAACTAAACCACCTGCACCAACTAAACCATCTGCACCAACTAAACCATCTGCACCAACTACACCACCTGCACCAACTGAACCATCTGCACCAACTACACCACCTGCACCATCTACACCATCTGCACCAACTGCACCATCTACACCATCTGCACCAACTACAACATCTGCAACAACTAAACCTACTACACCATCTGCACCAACTACACCATCTGCGCCAACTACACCATCTGCACCACCTGCACCAACTACACCACCTGCACCATCTGCACCAACTGCACCATCTGCACCAACTACAACATCTGCAACAACTAAACCTACTACACCATCTGCACCAACTACACCATCTGCACCAACTAAACCATCTGCACCAACTGCACCATCTGCACCACCTGCACCAACTACACCACCTGCACCATCTGCACCAACTAAACTATCTGCACCAACTACACCACCTGCACCAACTACACCACCTGCACCATCCATCCATCTACATCTGCAACAACTAAACCTACTACACCATCTACACCATCTGCACCATCTACACCAACTGCACCAACTACACCACCTGCACCATCTGCACCAACTACACCAACTAAACCAACTACACCATCTAGACCAACTACACCATCTGCACCAACTACACCAACTAAACCAACTACACCATCTACACCAACTACACCATCTGCACCAACTACACCAACTACACAATCTGCACCACCTGTACCAACTACACCATCTGCACCAGAACTCAAGCAGACTGTGTGACAGTACCTATCCCACACAACACGGGTTATTCACATACATCAGCCATAACATTAGGACCAGCTGAAGTGAAGGACACTGATGATCTGGGTCCAGTGTCTTCTGTCTGTCAGAGGGTGGATCTACATATCAGTCAACGAGTGAACGGTCAGTTCTTGAAGGTGATGAAGCAGGAAAAATGGACAAGCGTAAGAATCTGAGACACTTTGACCAGAACCAAACTGTGATGTTCTAGATAATGACTGGGTCAGAACATCTCCAGAACATCAGGCAGGTCTTGTGGGGTGTTCTCTCCCGGTATGCAGCGGTCAGTACTGACCTACCAAAAGTGCTCCAAGGAAGGACAACCGGTGAACCGGCTACAGGGTCAGGGGCACTTAAGGCTCTCTGATGCTCACTGAGGTCTCGCCCACCTCACAGCTTACAGGACTTCTGGTTCAAATTTGGTCTTGGTTCCAGACACCACAGGACACCTTCAGAGGTCTGGTGGAGTCCATGCCTCGAATAGTCACATCTGTTGTGGAGGCACAAGGGGGACCTACTCGTTATTAGGCAGGTGGTACTAATGTTTTGGCTGATTTGTGTATATTTATGGCCTTGATCATTTTTAAAAATCATATCTGCAAATAATAGGGATAGGGGACTCTTTCCATATCAGAATTATTATATCATATTTATTTGATAATTTTATTAAGTAGATACTTTATTATCAGTTCTATTATTAGCTGTAGTTATTGTTACATTTATTATTGAATATACAATCAATAATAACTTATTTGTGATTCTGTAGCAGAATTTAATTAATATTACCAATAAAATTAATATGAATAATAATAGCAGAATGTATAATGCAATTATACTAATAGTACTTGGTTAATAGTAAATGTAATATTATTAATATTATATTAGCAACAATATGCAGTGGTATTAATTGTTGTAATAATAATGCTAATAGTAATATTTGAATGCTGTTATTATTAATAATGTGTGACTCATTAGGCTAATGAGAGGTAGATGTAGTTTAGGAGCACTGAGCAGCACTGAGCTGGACGAGGAGCCCACTCTGGCAGAGGCCCTGAAGTGAGAGAGAGGCGGGTTAGATAACGCACTGAGAGCCTGCAGGGCTTTTGCTCGTTTGCCAGACGAACCAAAGGCCAGGAAAAGGCCCATTTCACAAGCGCTCACCTTGACGCTGTTAGAGTGATTAGCTGTAGTCTGCCAGGATTTCACATCCCTCTATCAGCATTACATCACCTCCACACACCCACTGCTGTAATGCGTTCAGTGAGCAGGGGCGGGGCAGTTCTGTTGGAGGTGTTGAGCTTAGAGTCCTCCAACACTACACTCTACTCTACAAAAGTATTGGGACACCTGCTCATTCACTGTTTCTTCTAAACTGTCTCTACTGTCCAGAGAAGAAGACTCTCTACTAGATTTTACAAGAGAAGCATTGCTGTGAGGATTTGATTGCATTCAGTGAGGTCAAGAGCGTTAGTGAGGTCAGAATGTTCCCCAACTCATCCCATCCAAAAGTACTGGATGGAGCTCCTCCACCATCATTCCAGAGAACACAGTTCTTCCACTGCTCCACAGCTCCTCAATGCTGGGGGGCTTTATACCCCTCTAGCCCACGCCTGGCATTATTAGGCAGCATGGAGCCAATAGGGTCATGATGTTGATCTGCTCCAGAGAGTCCTATTCTATTGGCAGTACTTCTCCTCTACAGGGACTAGACAAGCTGTGTGGGAGCAGCACTATGTGAAGATGCTCTTCCTCAGTGGGGATGGAGTGACGTATGGTGAACACTAGGGTGAATGTTCAGTGGCCAAGCCAACGTCCAGATATGAACCCAGTCGAGAATCTGTAGCCCTGTTTAAGAATGACAGTTCCATAAGCAACATCATCCAACATCATCTAACCAACCCTGGAGCACACCTGGAGAACACCTGCAGGCAGCATGGGTCTAAAATCTACCAGTTCCAGGTGGAAACTCACCCCACACTTAAAGCTGTTATTGGAGCAAAAGGAGGTTCTCCCAAGGACCAGTCTGAAGGAACCATCTGTCTTTGTAATCCAGACAAATATGATGACTTTTAAGGTGGTGAAAAGGTAGGAATGCAAGACACAGTATGTGGTAGGTGTTTCTGATACAATGGCCAGTGGGTGTAGATACAAGGTACTGGGTGGGTGTAATAAGCTGAACACTGCTTAGTGTCTAGTGTTCTGTCTAGCTTGTGGATTGGTGTGTGTGCTATGCAGTCTAGTGGAGTGTGCTGTAATGCTGGCCTGCTGGAGTGGACTGAGCTGAATGAACCATAATTGCCGTGAACTGTGTGGTCAGAGGAGTGAGGCAACATGTCCAAATATACAGCATTACACCACACAGGGAACACGGACCTGAAGACCATCTGAATACAGGATCATCCTCTAGTGTAAAATTAAGCTTTCATTTCATTACTATTACGTTGCATAAATATTACAGGCATAATAATATTAAATAATAATAATAATAATAATAATAGCAGAATGTATAATAAAATTATACTAATAGTACTTGCTTAATAGTAAATGTAATACTATTAATATTATATTAGCAACAATAGTAGGTGTACTATAGTACTCTAGTGTAAAATTAAGCTCATCTAATCTGAATACATGTTTAATACACAGTTATTTACTATCACTCAAACTTTCAATGGAAGTCAATGGAAAATATTTCATTCATGTTGGAGCGTTTCTATTGGTCCGTTCATCCTGAAATTCTGATACAGAATAAAGAACCACTGCAGATTCACATTATGGAGAAAAGTGAAAAACTCAAAAATTAAGGTACAAGGTTTTTGCGTGACAATGATGATATCTCTCATATATTTAAATATATATTCAATATATAATATGAATATTTATAATATAATAACATGAATAATACATTTCAATCCGAGAGAATTTTAGCTATAGAAAGACGACAGTTTGGAGATCTAAGGAACACTTTATACCATAAAATGCAAATTACAGATTTAATACACTTGTAATTTACATAATTTAAGTTAATATACAATATAATGCGTGTCTGTTTACCATACATAGAGTAAGTCTTATTATGAACTGAGCTTCCATTCATTTACATTGATGGTATTAGGCTGAGAATGACTTACATGTGAATAATTGGGGTAGTGTGGTTACAGCTGGGGAATTGAACCCTAACCCGCCAAAGGGAGAGTGGTGTTGTTACCTACTACACTGTTCCAACCAATTTCATGGATCATTTATCACTGATAATCAGAAATAAGTCTGGCTTTGTGCCACAGAAGCCCCTCCGTACTTGATGGCGATGGTCAAAAGCCGATCTGCACCAAGAGCCCTTCCAGCTTCAAGTACGGCTCGGCTCGACCCGCCATCCTTTAAGACCCACGGAAGACGAGCGTCCAGACTTTTTACTGTCCTGCACCGAAGTGGTGGAACGAACTTCGCCTGGGAGTCCAACACTCACTGTCCTCAAACCCAGACTGAAGACCCTCCTCTTCTGAGAGTACTCAGGCGAAGAGAAGAGTGTGTGGAGGACTGTGTCTCCAGACTGACTTCTGTGTTTAGTAGAGTCTAAGATTAGAGGATCTTCTGGAGTCTAGTCTATATAAACTAGATAAGGGTATTTTCTGAGTGACAGGGAAGCTCTTCTATAAGAACTCTGGAGAAGAGAGTCTGATAAAGGCCTATAATATAAACGTAATCCTGTATCAGAATGAAATATATATCTATATTTAGGAAACTGTGAGTGGGTTTGGTTATGATTAGTAGGCCACACACCAATTTAACGCCACTCCTGGAAAGCTGTCATGTTGGAAATGGGATGTTTTTCTTGCAGTTGATCAGTAAAACCCCGTCATATCACCTGATACCTCAATGAGACTCAGACTTCTTGGGTTTTCTGAAAGACAGTATTTTTAATCAGAACACGTGATCTTTACAGCAGAAGAAGCCGACAGCAGGCATGACAGTACATGAGGATTAAAATAAAATACAGTACAAAAACTAAACCTGATCTAGAACCAGTCTATGCAGTCACATCGACAGAAACACTACAGTCATCTTAAACTTCACAAAGAATCCTTCCAGAATAATCCATAAACCACTACAGTCACTTCCAGTCAGACAGCGTTTGGCACTGGCACAGTTAGTCAACCGGTATGGAGGTAATGATGAACGGTCTGACAGTAAAACCTGCAGCTCTCTGCTGGGATTCAGTAAGATCTGATAGATAAACGACTCTGAATGGAAACAGTGAGAGCAAAAAGCAAATGTACACAGTCCCCCTCAACACAAATGTAGTTAATCCGCCAGGTCAAGTCTGGAGGTTTAGCTTCCTTTGGAGCTATGATGCTAACGTAGCTAACACATAACCAATAACACCACAACAATTAAAACAGCTAATTATCAAATTAATTAATCTAATCGCTGTGGACTAACTTACAGGCTAAATTCAGGCTAGATAAAAATGCTAGCTGGCTATGGTTACCGCATCTGTAGTGTTGGGAACGTGTGTAAATTTGGTTTTTAATCCTGGTTGATGACAGTTATTGCTTGATTACTTGAGTCAGGTTAATATTTGGACCCTGATTTGCTGCATTTTTAACTCTATGTCCCAATATAGCAGCGATGTAGTCTAGTGTGCATGCTATGGCTAACAGTTAAGCTGCAAGACTAGCTCATAACAGCATGAGTGAAGTTAGCTAGCTAACTGTACAGCTACATAAACAGTCAGGAACTGTAGGAACTGCCAAATAAACACACTTTATAGTGTATTTTATGTGAGTTTTGGTAGTGAGAACTGTGTGTATAGCTGCAATTCACATAGACTACACCCCTGCGATACAGCGACCAGAACAAACGCACAGACAGATTCCCTTCATTGTTCCGTATGCAACGTGAGATTGCCTTTTACACGCCAATGTAGGAGCTAGAATAAACCCACAGGAGCTAAGAAAACTTCATCCAGTCAGAAAGTGGTCATGGGAATCACAGGTGGCTCAATATAAAAAGCAATGGCAGACATTCAGTTACACACAGCCCAAATACACAACACCCAACATCTCGCCATTAGCGTAATCCATCACAACCGCTGAACATTAATGTACTGAACGTCCCAAAATGACACGTTAACGTACGTTATGTAGGAGGGCACCGATACTGGAAAACAGAAACATCCAAAAATATTAATAACGCTCTAAATGTAGGTATTGTGATATACACTGAGGAGGCGGAGCTACAGTCTCTCATTAGGGTGAATATTAATAACGCTCTAAATGTAGGTATTGGGATATACACTGAGGAGGCGGAGCTACAGTCTCTCATTAGGGTGAATATTAATAACTCTAAATGTAGGTATTGTGATATACACTGAGGAGGCGGAGCTACAGTCTCTCATTAGGGTGAATATTAATAACGCTCTAAATGTAGGTATTGTGATATACACTGAGGAGGCGGAGCTACAGTCTCTCATTAGGGTGAATATTAATAACGCTCTAAATGTAGGTATTGTGATATACACTGAGGAGGAGGAGCTACAGTCTCTCATTAGGGTGAATATTAATAACGCTCTAAATGTAGGTATTGTGATATACACTGAGGAGGCGGAGCTACAGTCTCTCATTAGGGTGAATATTAATAACGCTCTAAATGTAGGTATTGTGATATACACTGAGGAGGAGGAGCTACAGTCTCTCATTAGGGTGAATATTAATAACGCTCTAAATGTAGGTATTGTGATATACACTGAGTAGGCGGAGCTACAGTCTCTCATTAGGGTGAATATTAATAACGCTCTAAATGTAGGTATTGTGATATACACTGAGTAGGCGGAGCTACAGCTGGTATTAAGAATTATTGTTAGCCTTGAAAGAAAATAATAACAGTATCAGTGCTCTCCTACTTAAATACTGACCATTTACAATACTTCATCTGTCACAAATTAAATTGCACAGACATATTACAGTGATTTTAAGCACAAAATATGTTTAACAATAAAAAAGAAACAATAATAGAAGAATTGATCACTAGCCAACAACTGGAATAGTTTAGAGAATTGCAAAAAATATATCACTGAATTTTATATATATATATATATATATATATATATATATATATATATATATATATATATAAGCAGGCAGACACATGCACTTAAAACTAAAAAAATAAACACACACATATGAGATCGGTGGAGTTGGCTGACTATAGGGACAATAAATAGTTTTAAAAAGAAATAGCTTGATGCAAGAATTCAGATTTATGCAAATTTGCCCCAGATGATAAAATGACATGTCTGGTGAAGTTTGCTTCTTTAGCTGAAGCACTGAAGCACTGAAGCTACATGACTAATGTAATGACTAATGTTCTATCTGTAATTAGCATTAGCATTATCACCTATTCTCCTCAAACCATCTGGAGGTGTCCAGTGATCTCTAATAGACTTGATTATGTGGTTTCTGTCACTGTATGACTGTTGACCAAGACTACGACTAAACTAAAGTACGAACAGAATTCGGGGTACCATAGCGTTTAGCTATGCTAACATAGTTTTGTCCAGTCTTACAAGTTAACAAACTTCACAGACCAAGCATTTCATATTTGGTTGACCATTTTTTGGGTAAGAAAGAAAATAGTTTACATTTGATTTTACACCATAAATTTCCTTTAAAATCAATGACAATCCGCTACCCTCCCAAAGCGTCCTCACAGAGCGAACAGCCTCCTAATAAATCCCTTAAATTTACAAGCATTTTAATCATAATTTGGACTATCTGAGAAAAGTACGTACAATTTTCTTCACATACAAACTCTATTTTCCTCAGAATGTTACCCAGAGGAACCGCATGCTAACAGATTCGGTTATTTCTACTGAAAATTGTGGGATATCTAGCAAATATTCATAGCCTAAATGAAGTCAAATAACAAAGATTACTGGCAGGAGTGTTTAAAACTATAGTTTCCACAGTTTTTACCCAAGACATATCAGCATCTTTACATTTCACACCAGAGCTAAGGCTTACAAACAGCAGTTAGCCTTAGCATCGTCACTCAGCAGTTAATCGCTAACAGACTTGCTTATGTGGCGTCCGACACTGTATGGCTCTCTGTTATCTAGAACATGGAGTAAAATACATTAGCCTAGCTAACATACAATGTAAAAAAAACCACATACGCCAATCAGCCATAACATTACAACCACCTCCCTAAAACTAGGTAGGTCCCCCTCGTTCCCCAAAACAGCTCTGGCCCGTTGAGGCCTTGTGGCACTCCACAAGACCTTTGAAGGTGTCCTGCTGTGGTCTCTCCATCTCCAAGTCCTGTAAATTGTGAGAAGGGGCCTCCATCAGCATCAATGACCCCGGGTTGTCCTTCCTTGGAGCACTTTAGGTAGGTCTGTACTGACCACTGCAGACCAGGAACACCCCACAAGACCTGCCTGATGTTCTGGAGATGTTCTGACCCAGTCATCCACCCCTCCACGGGACCCACTGGATCCAGATCATCAGTGTCCTGGCAGTGGTTTTAATGTTATGGCTGATGAGTGAAAGTTCAGAGTTTTCAGGGCACTGTGCTGTAACCTGGACTAGCGTCAGTGTGTTCCTCTAGATAACGCTTTGCCAGGGACTGTGGAAAGAGTCCAGCCTAGCTGATAACTGCACTGGTTTCCACACAGACAGCTTGACCCAAATAACAGGAGCGGTGACCTCCGTAAACGGGTCGGTGAGGTGAAATTAGCAATAGCGATGAATGGACGGACACACGGACAGATAAATAGATAGACAGTGGTTCAACTTCACGTGTTCCCTGAGTATTTACATGCCAATTCATACCGGAACTTCATTAACAGAACCAATTACGCTCGTCTCTTCAGTGCACACGTGTGATATGAACTCGTCAACAGAAATACAGATACAACATCTTAACAAGCAACGGGTCAGTCGATCCAACTTGACCCCTGACCGCAGATGTGGCCGATCAGCCACGACAGACCAGTGTCCACATTTGGCTTCTTTAAGTCACACTTGGGCAAGTCAGTGTGTCCTAAACCACACAGCTCCATCTGAAGAGCTGGATGCTGCAGGAACTCTGTGAAGTATTTGGTAAACAGGTAAAAGGTTTAGGTATACCACAGGGTTCTATTCCGGGGCCTATGAAACTGATGCTAATGTCGTTCTGTGAGGCTTACTTACAGGGCTTAACGGGTCGAGAGAAGCGTGTGAGCACATATTTGCAAAACTGATTGGGTGGCTATTGACTTCTAGTGCAATGTTAGCCTCGTATCTGCAGCATTAAACTAAAGAAAGGGAAGTGTGGACACCAAAGCTCTCGGCTAATCGTCTACATCCGAGGTAAGAATGAAATTGGATGCATTACATTTTTCACTGAACCGTCCCTTTAAAATAAGAAACCCGGCTGCCTTTGAATGTAGATTTTACTGAACTTCAGTTAATCTTAAATTACGAATGAATTTATTACTTTATTAAATTAATAGTAGAGGTTCAATTAAAATCTGTAAGGCAGGCAGGTCACTACTACTACTCTTTATATTAAATATTTCTTTAATTTAATTTGTATAAGTATTTTGAGTATACATACTCCGACTAATTCCACACTAATACCAATCCCAGTGCTCAGCAAACACACACACACACACACACACACACACACACACACACACACACACACACAGTATAAACAAAAGAAAAGTCCTGACATTCACCAGAAGGGATCTATTGCTACGACGGAATGGTATCAGTATAAGAAAGTAGCTCTACTGATCTTCTACAGCAACAATAATAATAATAATAATAATAATAATCACTGATATCCTTCTGGCCGCTAAATGAGTGTTGTACTGAATTTTAAATATCACACAGCTCTGATCCGCTTCCTAAAGTTTCTATATCTGTTTTAAAAGGGAATGGTCATAAATTATTTAAATTACTTTTTTCTAAATAAAAACATCTGCCTCTGCGTTAGCTGCAACAATAACAACACCGTCACCCCGAGGACAGAGAGACGGCTACCAAAGAAACATCACCCTGTGCTGAATCTGAGACGCCTCCTTACTCCTCCCTATGTAGTGCACATCATCAGTTATGAAGGCTGTTAAATTAAGGCTTCAGCCCTCAGATAGTACATCATGTGTCCAACAGGAGGCAGTGCAGACCACCTCTCGCTCTCTAATGGCTCACTGTTAGACACAGAACGCACCATTTCAGTGCAGAAAGCCAGTGTTATTATGATGTAGCTAGTGCACTACATAGGGAGTAGTGAGCCATTTGAGATTCGGACGCAGTCTCTAAACAAGAGATTAGAAAAGGAGCAGAAAAACAGGCTGAAAATCAATTTGTTTTCCAAATTTTTCACAGAATGGTGTCAGAAATAACAATAAAAATAATAATAATAATATATACAACCAGTAATGTTATTATTTTGATCTGCTTACACGTTTATTACATAAATAAAATAGCAAGTCGTTTAATTAATTTAGGAGCACCGAATGCTAGCCTTTACTGTAGGAACATTATTAATATTAATTTTGTTTATAAATATTTTTTTGTAATAAACATATTTTGTTCCTAATCTTTGGTTCTATTAATCAGAGCAAAATTAAAACCTTATTTAACCTTTATTAACCTTCAAATCACATTAGAATATTATAGTAGTTATATTTGTGTAGTTTTCAAGTAACGTGATTTTGAGTGATTTAAGAAACAACTAAAATGTAAATTATTTAAATGAAATTAATTCATTAAAAGAGAAATAATTCCCTCAGTTCTGCTGTGTTCTCCGTCCTGTTTTCTAATCCCTCCTTTGATTCCCACCACTTCAAAGAAGCCTCCCTTCCTGACCCCACCCCCCTACCACAGCACGCCCTCATTGGTCGCTGGAGCGCTCGAGGCTGTCGATGACTCTGCTGAGGCGGATGTTGAGCAGGCGGATCTGGGTGTCCAGGTGGTCTATCTTCTCCTCCAGCGTGTTGGGGCTGCTGCCTTTGCGCCAGTACGCCCCCACCGGGCCAGTCATGAAATACACGGCCATGATGAAGCACAGCGGCAGCACCGCCTTCTCCGGGTCGCCCTCGAACTTCTGCAGGATGTACAGACATGACAGAGCGAACAGCGAGACGCGGGCCAGCCAGAAGAAGCGTCCGAACACGGCGTGCAGCAGGTAGAAAAAGCCCCCCAGAAACAAAGACAGGAACCAGTAGGCCACCAGTACGGCGGCCACCAGCAGGAGGACGCGGGCCGGGGAACTGGACACGGACGCCGGGCTGAAGTAGTGGGTCAGGTTAGAGGCTGAAACAGAGAGAAGTGGTCATTCTACGGTTTGCAATCTGCATCCGCAGCGCCTGATGAGAGCAAAAAATGTGTTTCTGAACATTAAAATGAATAATTTAACAATCAATTTAATAATTAATAATTCACTTTTTAACATGACATAAGAAGCAATGCCATTAATTCATTTTTAATGGTATTTATGAACAATTTGAATCCCTTTTTAATAATTTCTTATTACTACAGCAGTTCCACATGTACATTTTAACCAACATGACATTTGCATTTAAAAATTAAAAAACAAATAAATAATAATAATAATTTTTAAAAATGTGTACATATATTTTCTTTTAATCAAACCTTTATTATTATAATAATTAAATGTGTTCCTGTTATATATTATATATATTATTAGATATATTTATTCTAACTAAACAACGTACATTTGACTTACCACCCCGTCACACTAACTACTAAAGGTTGTACTGTTGCTTTAAATGCCATAATATGAGCCTTTGGAGCAGCTAGAAAAATAAATGCCATTTATTTATTTTAAATATTTGTTCGACCGGATCTGTCAAGCTCAACTCAACTCAACTCAACCACCCCGTCACACAAAAATAAAACACTTGTGTATTAAATTATATTTCACATCTATAATGTGAGCTAGGTCATAGACTTAAATAAACATAAAGAACTGTGGGCATTTTTAGGACAAAACAATTTTTTTTAAATAATTTTTTTAATATATAATTTAACATAAAATTAATTAAATATATTATATAATTAATATTAATTTAACAATATAGTTTAATATAATTTTTAGAACTATATTGTGAATATAGCTCCCATGTCTGAATAAAAAGCACAATATTAATAAGAATGATCTGCCTAAAATAGAAAAACTGTGAATTGTAAAAATAACCTCCCCCCATACTATTACACTATTATTATTACTAGCTTTATACAGTTATTATGGTATAATACTTCATAAGTGTAACATTATTATAATAATACAGTAGTATAGTATGATACTCCTGTTTTACAGTATTATAAGTAGTAGTATTATTACAGTATAACACTCCAGATGTGTATTATTATAGCTTATATAGTATATAGTAGCCAGCAGCAGTTACACAACACAGCACAGTAATGCAATAAAATAATAAGAGTGGTACCATATAAAATATTAAATATAGATACATATATCTCCCTTATTACAATGAGAAATAAATTAACTAACTATAAGTTATAAAATACAGTATTCACTATACATAAATAATACTGTAACCTATAGATAAATATATCACTTATTATATAATGAGTCAATAATAATAATAATATAGTAAAGACTGTATAATATTATTATTACAATTTCTCCAGTATCTTATTACACCACCCCTGCTTTATGAATGGCCCACACTGCCCCCAGTGACCCCACCAGACTACCACCCCTCCTCCTCTCAGCACTGGGGGCATGGTGCGAGTCCCGGGAGTGGGGTTCTGGGAATGACTGAACTGCTGTGGTAGTTTTTGCTGGATTTACTGAATATTCACTGCATTCGAACCAAACCGCAGGAGGCTGAGCCTACTCAGAGGTTCAGCTCATCAGTCGCTGCCAGTGGCGTAACCAGAGGCAGTGACCACTTCCTATTCCTTCCATTACAGTAAAAGCATGACCAGATAACACTAGAGGGCACCACGAGCGATCCCTCAGCGGCAAACTGCAGAAATACAGAAATCAAACACGTGGAATAAAATGATCCTCCAACACACTTTTCTTAATAATAATAATAATAATAATTATAATAATTAAGATCCCAAATTACCATCAATCCCCATAACGTCCAGCAGATCCGTCCAGAGCTTCCACACTGTGTCCAGGAATGAGTCGACCCCATGGACAAACCTCTCTGTGGTCTTGGAGAAGAACTTCAAGCAGAAAGAAGCGTACAGGCTTATTAATGACCTCACATGAACTCCTACAACCCTCCAACCCCACCCACACCCCCACCTTACAAAAAGCCCCTACACCAGTGTTCTCCAGCCCTGCTCCCAGAGAGCTACTTTCCCCCTGACTTTGGACCCAACTGACCACGGCCTTCTGAAGTCTGACTGAGGACACCCCCCCCTCCCAAAAACACACACACCCTCCACCCCCACCACCTTCCTTGGAGTCTGCTCTCATAACCCCTCCCCCAAATCATAGTGCCCCACCCTTCCTATATATATATACACCCAAATAATTCCCCTATAACACCCCTCTTACCTAATGACCCTTACCTCCCATATAATACCCCCTCACTACCAGTATGCATGCTCCACCCCTCACCCACCCACATGCCCCCTCACTTCCCAGCGTAATACCTACACACCCCTAATTTTTAATAAAATGCCCCCTACCCCAATACATAATGCCCTTCTCTCCCTATTAACACCCCCACATTCTGAAATTGCCCCCACTGACACCCTATGACCCCTTGCATGGTCCTAATGCCCCCCTCCACCACCTTGTGCATGGTCTTAATGCCCCTCCCCCCATCTCGTGCATGGTCCAAATGACCCTCACCCCCCCTCCCCGAATCCCTGCATGGTCCTGCATGGTCCTGCATGGTCCTGATGCCCCCCCCTCCCCACCTTGTGCACGGTCCTCATGCTGTCCTCTCCCAGGGCGCTGCTGAGGGTCTGGTAGACTCCGCTCGCGGCTCTCCGCAGGCTGTTCCCGCTGCTGCCGCTGTTCTCCCTGCGGCTCCTCCCCCCCTCCGCAAGCAGCAGCGTGCACAGCAGCAGCAGCGTCACCGGTACCGGCCTCATCGCTGATCAGAGCGTTTGATTAGTGGGAATCTGCGGATCAAACCGATCAATTAATCCGAGCACGGACCCTGAGCGCGCAGCAGCTTCAGCCTGCCGGAACCGGAGAGAGAGACGCGGGAGGACGCTTCCGCAAGCGGGCAAAAACTCACTGCTGGCGCCTGGCGGCCGGATGAGGGAACTGCCGCTGCTCCAGTTCCAGCTCCAAACTCCAAAATATCCACAATCTACCCCCTCACTGTCTTAATTACCCCCTCACTGTCTTAATTACCCCCTCACTGTCTTAATTACCCCTCACTGTCTTAATTACCCCCTCACTGTCTTAATTACCCCCTCACTGCCTTAATTACCCCCTCACTGCCTTAATTATCCCCTCACTGTCTTAATTACCCCCTCACTGTCTTAATTACCCCCTCACTGCCTTAATTACCCCCTCACTGCCTTAATTACCCCCCCCACTTCCTTAATTACCCCTCACTGCCTTAATTACCCCTCACTGTCTTAATTACCCCCTCACTGCCTTAATTACCCCCTCACTGCCTTAATTACCCCCTCACTGTCTTAATTACCCCCTCACTGCCTTAATTACCCCTCACTGTCTTAATTACCCCCTCACTGCCTTAATTACCCCTCACTGCCTTAATTACCCCCTCACTGTCTTAATTACCCCCTCACTGTCTTAATTACCCCCTCACTGCCTTAATTACCCCCTCACTGTCTTAATTACCCCCTCACTGTCTTAATTACCCCCTCACTGCCTTAATTACCCCTCACTGCCTTAATTACCCCTCACTGTCTTAATTACCCCCTCACTGCCTTAATTACCCCTCACTGTCTTAAGTACCCCCTCACTTCCTTAATTACCCCTCACTGTCTTAATTACCCCCTCACTGCCTTAATTACCCCCTCACTGTCTTAAGTACCCCTCACTGTCTTAATTACCCCCTCACTGTCTTATTTACCCCCTCACTGCCTTAATTACCCCCTCACTGTCTTAATTACCCCCTCACTGTCTTAATTACCCCCACTGTCTTAAGTACCCCTCACTTCCTTAATTACCCCTCACTGTCTTAATTACCCCCTCACTGCCTTAATTACCCCCTCACTGTCTTAAGTACCCCCTCACTGTCTTAATTACCCCCTCACTGCCTTAATTACCCCCTCACTGTCTTAAGTACCCCCTCACTGTCTTAATTACCCCCTCACTGTCTTAATTACCCCTCACTGTCTTATTTACCCCCTCACTGCCTTAATTACCCCCTCACTGTCTTAATTACCCCCTCACTGCCTTAATTACCCCCTCACTGTCTTAATTACCCCCTCACTGCCTTAATTACCCCCTCACTGTCTTAATTATCCCCTCACTGTCTTAATTACCCCTCACTGCCTTAATTACCCCCTCACTTCCTTAATTAACCCTCACTGTCTTAATTACCCCCTCACTGCTTTATTTATCCCCCTTTACTGCTTTATTTACCCCCTTCACTGCTTTATTTACCCCCTTTACTGCTTTATTTACCCCCTTCACTGCCTTATTTACCCCTTCACTGCTTTATTTACCCCTTCACTGCTTTATTTACCCTCTTCACTGCTTTATTTACCCTCTTCACTGCTTTATTTACCCCCTTCACTGCTTTATTTACCCCCTCACTGCTTTATTTACCCCTTCACTGCTTTATTTACCCCTTCACTGCTTTATTTACCCTCTTCACTGCTTTATTTACCCCCTCACTGCTTTATTTACCCCTTCACTGCTTTATTTACCCCTTCACTGCTTTATTTACCCTCTTCACTGCTTTATTTACCCTCTTCACTGCTTTATTTACCCCCTTCACTGCTTTATTTACCCCCTCACTGCTTTATTTACCCCTTCACTGCTTTATTTACCCCTTCACTGCTTTATTTACCCCTTCACGGCTTTATTTACCCCTTCACTGCTTTATTTACCCTCTTCACGGCTTTATTTACCCCTTCACTGCTTTATTTACCCCTTCACTGCTTTATTTACCCTCTTCACTGCTTTATTTACCTCCTCACTGCTTTATTTACCCCTTCACTGCTTTATTTACCCCCTTCACTGCTTTTTTTACCCTCTTCACTGCTTTATTTACCCCTTCACTGCTTTATCTACCCCTTCACTGCTTTATTTACCCCTTCACTGCCTTATTTACCCTCTTCACTGCTTTATTTACCCCTTCACTGCTTTATTTACCCCTTCACTGCTTTATTTACCCTCTTCACGGCTTTATTTACCCCTTCACTGCCTTATTTACCCCCTCACTGCTTTATTTACCCCTTCACTGCTTTATTTACCCCTTCACTGCTTTATTTACCCCTTCACGGCTTTATTTACCCCTTCACTGCTTTATTTACCCTCTTCACGGCTTTATTTACCCCTTCACTGCTTTATTTACCCCTTCACTGCTTTATTTACCCTCTTCACTGCTTTATTTACCTCCTCACTGCTTTATTTACCCCTTCACTGCTTTATTTACCCCCTTCACTGCTTTTTTTACCCTCTTCACTGCTTTATTTACCCCTTCACTGCTTTATCTACCCCTTCACTGCTTTATTTACCCCTTCACTGCCTTATTTACCCTCTTCACTGCTTTATTTACCCCTTCACTGCTTTATTTACCCCTTCACTGCTTTATTTACCCTCTTCACTGCTTTATTTACCCCCTCACTGCTTTATTTACCCCTTCACTGCTTTATTTACCCCGTCACTGCTTTATTTACCCTCTTCACTGCTTTATTTACCCCTTCACTGCTTTATTTACCCCTTCACTGCTTTATTTACCCCTTCACTGCTTTATTTACCCCTTCACTGCTTTATTTACCCTCTTCACTGCTTTATTTACCCCTTCACTGCTTTATTTACCCTCTTCACTGCCTTATTTACCCCTTCACTGCTTTATTTACCCCTTCACTGCCTTATTTACCCTCTTCACTGCTTTATTTACCCCTTCACTGCTTTATTTACCCTCTTCACTGCTTTATTTACCCCTTCACTGCTTTATTTACCCCTTCACTGTTTTATTTACCCCTTCACTGCTTTATTTACCCCTTCACTGTTTTATTTACCCCGTCACTGCTTTATTTACCCCCTTCACTGCCTTATTTACCCCCTTCACTGCTTTATTTACCCCTTCACTGCTTTATTTACCCCTTCACTGCTTTATTTACCCCCTTCACTGCTTTATTTACCCCTTCACTGCTTTATTTACCCCCTTCACTGCTTTATTTACCCCTTCACTGCTTTATTTACCCCCTTCACTGCTTTATTTACCCCTTCACTGCTTTATTTACCCTCTTCACTGCCTTATTTACCCTCTTCACTGCTTTATTTACCCCCTTCACTGCTTTATTTACCTCTTCACTGCTTTATTTACCCCTTCACTGCTTTATTTACCCTCTTCACTGCTTTATTTACCCCCTCACTGCTTTATTTACCCCCTTCACTGCTTTATTTACCCTCTTCACTGCTTTATTTACCCCCTTCACTGCTTTATTTACCCCTTTCACAGCTTTATTTACCCCCTTCACTGCTTTATTTACCCTCTTCACTGCCTTATTTACCCCCTCACTGCTTTATTTACCCCCTTCACTGCCTTATTTACCCCCTTCACTGCTTTATTTACCCCTTCACTGCTTTATTTACCTCTTCACTGCTTTATTTACCCCTTCACTGTTTTATTTACCCTCTTCACTGCCTTATTTACCCCCTCACTGCTTTATTTACCCCCTTCACTGCCTTATTTACCCCCTTCACTGCTTTATTTACCCCTTCACTGCTTTATTTACCCCTTCACTGCCTTATTTACCCCCTTCACTGCTTTATTTACCCCCCTCACTGCTTTATTTACCCCCTTCACTGCTTTATTTACCCCTTCACTGCTTTATTTACCCCTTCACTGCCTTATTTACCCCTTCACTGCTTTATTTACCCCCTCACTGCTTTATTTACCCCCTTTACTGCCTTATTTACCCCCTTCACTGCTTTATTTACCCCTTCACTGCTTTATTTACCCTCTTCACTGCTTTATTTACCCCCTTCACTGCTTTATTTACCCTCTTCACTGCTTTATTTACCCCCTCACTGCTTTATTTACCCCCTTCACTGCTTTATTTACCCCTTCACTGCTTTATTTACCCCCTCACTGCTTTATTTACCCCCTTCACTGCCTTATTTACCCCCTTCACTGCTTTATTTACCCCTTCACTGCTTTATTTACCCCGTCACTGCTTTATTTACCCCCTTCACTGCTTTATTTACCCTCTTCACTGCTTTATTTACCCCCTTCACTGCTTTATTTACCCCCTCACTGCTTTATTTACCCCTTCACTGCTTTATTTACCCTCTTCACTGCTTTATTTACCCTCTCACTGCTTTATTTACCCCCTTCACTGCTTTATTTACCCCCTTCACTGCTTTATTTACCCCTTCACTGCTTTATTTACCCCCTTCACTGCCTTATTTACCCCCTTCACTGCTTTATTTACCCCTTCACTGCTTTATTTACCCCGTCACTGCTTTATTTACCCCCTTCACTGCCTTATTTACCCCCTTCACTGCTTTATTTACCCCTTCACTGCTTTATTTACCCCGTCACTGCTTTATTTACCCCCTTCACTGCTTTATTTACCCCTTCACTGCTTTATTTACCCCTTCACTGCTTTATTTACCCCCTTCACTGCTTTATTTACCCTCTTCACTGCTTTATTTACCCCCTTCACTGCTTTATTTACCCTCTTCACTGCTTTATTTACCCCCTCACTGCTTTATTTACCCCCTTCACTGCCTTATTTACCCCCTTCACTGCTTTATTTACCCCTTCACTGCTTTATTTACCCCCTCACTGCTTTATTTACCCCCTTCACTGCCTTATTTACCCCCTTCACTGCTTTATTTACCCCTTCACTGCTTTATTTACCCCGTCACTGCTTTATTTACCCTCTTCACTGCTTTATTTACCCCTTCACTGCTTTATTTACCCCCTCACTGCCTTATTTACCCCTTCACTGCTTTATTTACCCCGTCACTGCTTTATTTACCCTCTTCACTGCTTTATTTACCCCTTCACTGCTTTATTTACCCCCTCACTGCTTTATTTACCCCGTCACTGCTTTATTTACCCCCTTCACTGCTTTATTTACCCTCTTCACTGCTTTATTTACCCCCTTCACTGCTTTATTTACCCCCTCACTGCTTTATTTACCCTCTTCACTGCTTTATTTACCCTCTTCACTGCTTTATTTACCCCCTCACTGCTTTATTTACCCTCTTCACTGCTTTATTTACCCCTTCACTGCTTTATTTACCCCCTCACTGCTTTATTTACCCCCTTCACTGCTTTATTTACCCCTTCACTGCTTTATTTACCCCCTTCACTTCCTTATTTACCCCTTCACTGCTTTATTTACCCCTTCACTGCTTTATTTACCCCGTCACTGCTTTATTTACCCCCTTCACTGCCTTATTTACCCCCTTCACTGCTTTATTTACCCCTTCACTGCTTTATTTACCCCTTCACTGCTTTATTTACCCCTTCACTGCTTTATTTACCCCTTCACTGCTTTATTTACCCCTTCACGGCTTTATTTACCCCTTCACTGCTTTATTTACCCTCTTCACTGCTTTATTTACCCCTTCACTGCTTTATTTACCCCTTCACTGCTTTATTTACCCCCTCACTGCTTTATTTACCCCTTCACTGCTTTATTTACCCCCTTCACTGCTTTATTTACCCCTTCACTGCTTTATTTACCCTCTTCACTGCTTTATTTACCCTCTTCACTGCTTTATTTACCCCTTCACTGCTTTATTTACCCTCTTCACTGCTTTATTTACCCCTTCACTGCCTTATTTACCCCCTTCACTGCTTTATTTACACCCTCACTGCTTTATTTACCCCTGTTGTTGAGCTGTAGTTTCTCGATCTCGCCAGCAGGCGGCACCTGGTGGGCTGTGCGCTGTGAGAGTGAGCAGCAGAAGGAGAAGAAGTCGGGTTTGTTTACAGGCTGGAGTTCAGAGAGAGAGAGAGAGAGAGAGACAGGCAGGGGTAGAGAGAGACAGGCGGGGGTAGAGAGAGACAGGCGGGGGTAGAGAGAGACAGGCAGGGGTAGAGAGAGACAGGCGGGGGTAGAGAGAGACAGGCGGGGGTAGAGAGAGACAGGCGGGGGTAGAGAGAGACAGGCGGGGGCAGAGAGAGACAGGCAGGGGCAGAGAGAGACAGGCAGGGGTAGAGAGAGACAGGCAGGGGTAGAGAGAGACAGGCAGGGGCAGAGAGAGACAGGCGGGGGTAGAGAGAGACAGGCGGGGGCAGAGAGAGACAGGCAGGGGCAGAGAGAGACAGGCGGGGGTAGAGAGAGACAGGCGGGGGCAGAGAGAGACAGGCAGGGGCAGAGAGAGACAGGCAGGGGTAGAGAGAGACAGGCGGGGGTAGAGAGACACCATTCCGCTGCTCTCCCTCTCCCTCCTGGCTCTCCGGCAGCGGTAGCCCGGCTATGGGGGCTGCGGGCAGGCAGTGCGGGGTGTGGGCGCTGCTGCTGGCGGTGTGGTTCTGGCCGGGTGGAGCAGCGCTGTGGGCGGAGCGGGTCGCTCTGGTGGAGGTGTTGGTGCAGCAGGACCTGGATCCAAGGATCCTGCAGGGTCAGGTGCTCCAGGAGAGCCTGCACACCCAGCCTGCAGACCCCCACCACGAAGAGGAGCAGGACCACCCTGACCTGGCAGGAGATCTCAGGCTGGTGAGTTCTGAAGCAGAACCCTGACCCGCTGGGTCCAGTCTCTCCAGGCAGGGGGTGGATCTACAGGAGCTCGGTCAGTTCCTGAAGGTGATGAAGGAAAAATGGACAAGCGCAAGAACCTGAGACACTTTGACAAGAACCAGATTGTGAGGTTCTAGATAATGACTGGGTCAGAACATCTTCAGAACATCAGGTATCAGGTCTTGTGGGGGGTTCCTGCAGTATGCAGTGGTCAGTACTGACCCTACCAGTGGTGCTCCAAGGAAGGACAACCCTGGGTCATGGAGGTCCCGCCTCACAACCTGCAGCTATAGGCCTGTTTTTGGGATGTCTCACACACACACACACACACACACACACACACACACACACACACACACACACACACACACACACGACCCCCTCAGCCCTGACCCGATTCATGCTGAGGCTGGGAGGAGTTGGGTTTGAGCTCTTTGAGCTTGAATAGTTATTGTTTTTTTTTTAATGAGCCCACAGCCAATCAGAACGGAGCTTATTTACATACGCCAGGCCTGCTGAACTGTTTAATGGTGGAGATGAATGATGAATTATGATGAAATCTGCTCTACAGATCCGTGATGAAGATGAAGGGAGTGAGGTCAGTAGAAATGATGATGATGATGAGGAGGAGGATGAGGAGGAGGAGGAGGAGGAAGGTGCTGATGAAGAACAGAAGAACCCCTGGATAGGGGTGGTACCTGTTGAGATGGAGGAAGGCAGCGCTGTTTCTAATGGCAACCAGGAATCCTTTGCTGCTGCAGTGGTCAACAAGGTGAGTGACGATAGTAACGTTAATAATAATAACAATGGTCATATTATGGTAAGTGGTAATAATAATAATAATAATAATAATAATAATAATAAAGATCATAATCATCATAGTAATAATAATAATAGTAATGATAGTAGTACTTTATAAGAATAATAATGCTATTATTACTGTTATTATGTATTTAGCTAATAATCATTACCATCTTCATCACCATAACAATAATAGTAGTAATAGTTATAGTAGTCATAATAATAATGCCTTAATATTAATAATGTGTTATTATTTCTGTTATGTATTCAGTTAATAATAATAATAATGATAATAATAGTAATCATCATCATAGTAAAATAATAATAATAGTAATAATTAGAGTAGTGATAGTAATGCTAATAATAACAATAGTAATAATAATGATGATGATGATGACGATGATGATAATATGCAGAATAGATGAATGTGATGATGATAAAACTCATCATATCAGCCCTGAATTACAGTCTGATTAATTTAATACTGAGCTTAGTAAATGAGTCTACTGCAGCATGATTAATATTTCCATATCTGTGCTTAAAACACAATGTAAAATGTAAATGAATTGTAATAAAGAGAACATGGTAAATGAACAGTCAGGGCCTTTATTACATTCTTACGTTTCTATAACATTTTATTTTATATAAAAAAAGAATTAATTAATTATATTTTATAATTTTTATTGTTTATGAAAATTGTATTTAATTTTACACAGTGTTTTTACACAGTTGGGAAATGACTACATTACTGGACACTAGAAACCTGATTCAGACGGAGTCATTCTGTGTGTCTTCTGCTCTGCAGATGAAGCGAGCGCTCGTTTTGGGGGCGTCTGCGCTCATCATCCTCGTCCTCAACCAGAACACAGTGCGAGAGGTACTGCACACCTTAATTACACACACTGTTCTACAACACACACATCACATTTCACAGATTCTGTATTAGTGACCCAGGTAATGATTTTACACCATTAATGATATATTTGCATTGTAAAATATATAATAAAAATATAATAAATAACAATATATAATATAATACTTTTCTTGTATTATTGTTTATTATTATGAAAGTATCGGAACAGTCACATCTGAGATGAAAGGATGAAGATAAGAGGGCATTTATTTATAAGTGAGATTTCTGTAGCTATAGATATTTACATATACACCATCTGTCCAAATATTTGTGGACACCCCTACTAATAAATGCATTCAGCTACTTTAAGTTGCACCCATTGCTGACACAGATGTGCAAATGCACACACACAGCTTGTCTAGTCCCTGTAGAGGAGAAGTACTGCCAATAGAATAGGACTCTCTGGAGCAGATCAACATCATGACCCTATTGGCTCCATGCTGCCTAATAATGCCAGGCGTGGGCTAGAGGGGTATAAAGCCCCCCAGCATTGAGGAGCTGTGGAGCAGTGGAAGAACTGTGTTCTCTGGAATGATGGTGGTGGAGCTCCATCCAGTACTTTTAGATGTGTTTGGGATGATGAGGTGGGTGCTGATCATGCATGCAACATCCTGACCTTACTGTTGCTGAATGCAATCAAATCCTCACAGCAATGCTCCTCGAAAATCTAATAGAAAGCCTTCTTCCCTGGACAGTAGAGACAAAGAATGAGCAGGTGTCCCAATAGTTTTGTCCATATTGTGTCTATGTGGTAAACAGCTTAGAATAGGCAGGCAAAAGTATTGGACAGGTGTGTGTTTTTGTCCGGGTGTGTTTAAAATGTTCAGATACTTTTGGCTAGCTCGCTATCTACTAAACAGATAGTAGACATAGTAATCTCCTAAACTGACCACAGTAGTGCGCTATAGCTGAGATATTAACTAGTAAGTGTCTAGACTAATATAAACATCCTGGTCATGCAGGTAATAAACGTTGACTGTTGTTGCTTAGCAGCCATTACCAACTGTTAACAGGCTGCAGTGCTTAGTGGAAGACCTGATTAGTGCTGCTGTACAAATGATTAATCATGGATTGTAATTGATAAGTATTAATAGATGACGGTGTTTTAGCTGTGGTGTATCTTCTGATTGAAGGAGGATGGTAAATTCACTGCCTTTGATCTTATACCTTTATTACCTGCATAGATGGACCTCTCACAGGTTCTCTCTAAGCCAGTCATCATCATTCAGACCTCAGAGAACGTCACCAAACTCATCGGAGCTCTACTCAGGTTTGAACATCTTTTAAATCAAAATAATAAAATTAATACATTTATATTTTTCTGATCATTTTATAAAATTACATTTTTAATGTTTATTTTTCTGTAAATATGTTTCATTCTTTTTAGAGGTCTTCATGCAACTGCGAAAATCACATACAAAACATTTCTACAGAATAACTTGGTAAGACGTTTCAGTGCACTGTGTTTTATCACTGTGATGAAGCTATGAGATGTGGCCAAAAGTATTCGGACACCCCTTCTAATTCAGTTGTAGGGGTTCAGGTATGCACACCCAGCTGTGTAATCTCCGGAGCAGGTGTGATCACATGACCCCTAATGGAATGATGGTGGAGCTCCATCCAGTACTTTTGGGATGAGTTGGAGTAGCAGAACTAATCATCCAACATCCGAACCTGACCTTACTGATGCTCTCACTCTTGTGGGACTGAGTACAATCAAATCCTCCTCACAGCAATGTTCCACCACCTAGTGTAAAGCCTTCCCAGAAGAGAGAGACAAACTCCTGAAAAATACCTTGATTTCAGGAGAAGCACTGGAGGAGGAGCATGTGTCCACATACTTTTGGACATATAGTGAATTAGGGCTGGCTTCGTCACGGTGGGTGTGTGATATTTCTCTGGTGTGTGTTACAGGGGGCCACTCTGACTCTGTGGTCGAGCTGTGGACGCTCCAGAGGGGGGCTTTATGGGGAGTGGCAGGGGGTCATCTGCACTGGAGAGACTAACTCACCTGTGCAGGTATGAAAATGCTGCGGTCAAAAGTTTAGGGACACCTAAGTGAGCATATGCTCTGTAGTTGCTTCAGAACATTTATGGCCCGAACCACAGAAAATCTACATTTCCAACAGTGTGTGTAACATACCCACCACTCCCACTCCCCCACCGTCCATGCCATCAAAATGAGCAAACAGGTGTTCATTACATAGTCCAAAAGTATTCGGACAGTTGTCTGATAAGCAGTTTAAAGCATTTTACTTTTAACTTCAGTCAAGATCACTTTCAGTAAGGAAAACCCTGAAATATAAAAACTATAGAATATGAGCCCTTTTACCCCAATCACCTAAAAAAGTATAAATTACTTTTATTAAAAATATATTTATAAATGTAGATAATCATATATATTGTAATTTTAACAGAGTAAAACTGAAATGTATGCAAATACCCTTAAAAAAAGTGATGGTATATGTATACACAAATAATTATATCATTTTAGTATATTTTTGATCAAAGAAAAAGGCATAAATATATTATTTCTTTATTTTATTTTTTATATATTTTATTCTCTACATTTATTGTTTGCCCAATATACATAGTACATAGTAGAGTTTTCCTTACGTTGGAGACTCCTATTTCTAAATGCTTATGTGCATATTCCCTATTTATTATAAAATTGTTATATTTATTAGTTGTATTTATAGCTCATATATTAGTATCCATATTACATATTAATAGCTGGTGTATTTGGATCAGTGCGGTAGTGAATGTGTAGTGTAAGGTAATGTGTTTATATGCTGTATTTTATTGTGTATGTATTGTGTTTTCACTGTGAGGGAATTTATAAACCAGGTTTGATCTGATTAAATATAATAAAGTAATAAAGGGCTGATAAACCAGCTGAGCTCAGCCTTCTCCTCTGTCTCCTCCACCCGCTTCCCCTCGGCTTCATCAGAAGTACCTTCAGCAGCTGTGGAACACGGTGGTGCTGGTGGCCCTGATTCTGTCCACTGGGGTCATAGTTCACGCCCGCTGGCAGTACCAGGACAACCAGTTCAACGATGACCTACAGGTGAGCTTCCGTCACTGAGTCTTCAAGTGAGGGTTTGGCCAAACAGGGGAGTCTGCTCTTCTGTATCTCCATCAGTGCTGATGCTCCCTCTCTCCTCAGCTGCACCCAAAGCAGGACCTGCTGAAACACCTGTCATCGTTAAAGACCCGAACGTACCGGCAGCCCAAAGCCTGGACTGACCCGACACACGGTCAGCCAGAGACAGACAGCTGTGCTGTGTGTTTGGAGCAATACAACAACAACCAGGTAACACACACACACACACACACACACACTGACACACACACACATACACACACAGACAATTTATTCTCCTCACTCTATTTACCTGTACAAATCTTTTTTTATGTCAGCAAATCTGGACTGATAGGAGTGTGTGTGTGTGTGTGTGTGTGTGTGTTGTGCAGTGTTTGCGGGTTTTGCCGTGTCTTCATGAGTTCCACAGAGACTGTGTGGATCCGTGGCTTCTGCTGCAGCAAACCTGCCCTCTCTGCAAACGCAGTGTATTCGGTTAGTACAACACACACACACACACACATACACACACACACACGTTCCACTGTAGAACTGTTCTCCTTTGAGAAGGTCCCTCACTGCTGCAGGCTGGAGCTCCAACACAGGCAGCATGGAGCCAATAGGGTCATGATGTTGATCTGCTCCAGAGAGTCCTATTCTATTGGCAGTACTTCTTCTCTACAGGGACTAGACAAGCTGTGTGTGCATTTGCACATCTGTGTCAGCAATGGGTGCAGCTTAAAGTAGCTGAATGCATTTATTAGAAGGGGTGTCCACAAACATTTGGACATGTAGTGTGTAAATACAGTGTGTAATACTGTGATGCTGTTCCACTGTTCTTCTTCACTGCAGGTAATTTCTGTTGAAGTGGGGCGGGCTCTCACTGACGGACTGGTACCGAGACCCCCCTCCCCCCCGCTCCACTCTCCAAACCCTGTACTGTAAAGCTGGAGCTTCTCCATGGGAATGAACCTTGACCTCTTCAGAGACTGCTCTCCTAACCTTAACGTCTGACCTCTGCGTGACCCTGAGGATCCTGCTTCCTTTAAATATCTGCTGCAGACTTTCCCAGCATGGGGTCCTCTCTAAGGCTGTTTGTGTGGATGAAGGCCGGGGGGCTGAGGGGTACGGACCCTGATGTGAAGGCTGGTATCAGGAGGCGCTGCTTCTTATGTTTTCACCAATAACACAAAAGCACTCATTTGATTGGACGTCACCACACCAGGCCCGGCTCCTCACTGACCCTGAGGATCTGTTCCTCTCTTTACTTCTGTTTATTTAAGCTCAGCTGAACCTGGTCTGAACATGCAGGCGTGTCTAATAACCTGGTGTTAACCAGAAAGACCCCATTACTGCAGTACTGCCCAGCACTCCACCTGCACCACCTGCCCCACCTGCTGCAGAATGAGCTTATTCTTCACATCGACCGGCTGAAATCTCGAGCTTCTCTTAAAATTTCATTTTAAAATATATATTTTACTGATAACAGTTGAAGAAAAGTCCAACTTCAGTTACAGTGATATGAGATTTTAGCGCTATGCCAGTATACAGTTTCCACAATTCTTCTTCTGCTGATTATTATTATTATTGTTATTATTATTATCATTATTATCAGACTCCGTGACCCTTAATGGAATGAAAGTTTTTGATTGGACAAATGCTTCACTACAGATAAACTGATCTATTACTAACAGGAATATAGATCAAATATAAATAAATAAATAAGAAAGCTACACATGAGGTAGAGCCGATTTGAACTATTTCATATCCAGCTAATTATTAAATAAGTATATAATTAATATATATTGTAATAATATATATTGTACATAATTAATATATATTAATTATATACTTATTAAATAAAATTATCTAATAAGTTTCATTAATTAATTCATAGAAATATGGAATTGCTGCTTTCATTAAAGTAAATTTTTAGGCATTTTAAAATATGATTTTAAACAAAGGCTCGGCGGCGTGTCCACCTTACTCAGCCTGGGGGTCCAGCTCAGAACCAATTAGAGCTCCAGATTCTCCTAACTGTAGAAAGTTCAACTTTACTTTTTAAAAAGGGATATAATAATTGTTCAATTATAATATGTAATAATTATAATAATGTATTTTGCTTCCAAAAAAATATGAATAATTTAAGTTACAGGGTAATTTACAGATATCATTCTGAAATATGACCAAAAAAAGTGAAAATGTGATTTTTACTAGGATTATTTCAGCATGTAAAATCCTTCATGATGAACATTCTTAGCTTTTCCCAGTTCATTTTAATATAAACATCACTTTTTATCGTATGCAGTAAATTTTAATCTCCTTCATAGGCCAGTTTTACCTTATTGTATGTATTTTTTTATGTGAGTCTGACAAACTAACACATTCTCATGAAATCATCAAATTCAAATGAAATGGGGAACTGGGTGCTGCTAATAACTGAAATCAGTTTAGAGTTTTTTATTATTATTATTATTAATATTATTAGTAGTAGTATTCTTTATTATTATTAATATTATTATTATATAGTATTATTTTGTATTTTGACCTGCAGGGAAACAGCAACAGGTAACAGCAGCGAAGTGGCTGCTCGCAGTACTGCAGTCAGAACAGCTTTCCTCAAGCATTTAAATATGAAACACAACGCATCACACCTTTGCTTACACACACACACACACACACACACACACACACACACACACACACACACACGACCTGGGAAAGTCTTAAAAACTGTATTTATTGTTTGGAACTTGAATTCTCAATTTTTAAGATCTCAAAACTCAGAGCTGCTCCTCATTTAACCGTGTTCTCGTACCTCTGCTGAGTGTATGGGGAGAGGGGGCGGAGCCATATGAAGCTCAAAGCTGTAGTAAGAAACACACACTGCAGTTGGCACTCTAGCCCTTCTCCTGGTGTTTGTGCTGCTCCTGAACTGACCTGGAGACTGAACTGTTAGCACTAGCGTTAGCATTAGCATCTCTGCTGAACCCGATCTCTCAGTGAAACCATCTCAGATCTGCTCTAAACATCTGCTGCTCCTCACTCACACAGCTGGAGGAATACCCTCAGATCACGCAACGTTTATTATTCAGAGTGAATTCATCCAGTTAAAGAGTTTATTCTCGTAAAGTTCATTTTTCAGAGAAAGTGACAGTTTTCAAACTTTATTGTGTAGAAAACTGAACTTTTTCCTCATTTTCTGAGGAATAATACACAACATTAGGGTTTTCAAGAAATAATGCATTAAATCATTAATAATAATAATAATATTACACACATTTGCTGTTTTCCATGAAAGAATGCAGAAAATTAAGCTTTTGTCAATAAATACGACTGAAAATATAGTTTGGTTCAGGAAAATGCAAATATTTTAGCCCCCCCTGATTCCTAAAGACATTTTTTCAGAACATTTTGCCTTTTCAAGAAATATTGTAAATATTTTAGCTTTCTTTTCCTCAAGAAATATTTCACATTATTTTGGCTTTTCCAAGAAATAATGCATAAAATTTGGCCTTTTTTAATAATATATAATGCATTTGGCTTTGCAGTGTTACAAACAGATCTGCCAGTGGAACAAGGTTCTAGATAACATTAAACAAACACCATCTAGAAATCTGCTGAATAACCTGATCATCTTCACTCATGTTAGGTATGTAAACTAGATCTGAGATGATTTCACTCATTGGGGTGTTTAATGTGCTAGACGTCTGTAGCGGGGTGCTCACCGTCAGTGTTCTTGGTTCTAAGACTGAACGTTCTCCCTCCTGTTCTGACAGTGCAGTAGTTTGTACAGTGCTCTGCTTCTGTTCCAATAAACACATTTGTTACATCATGGCACCAAAAAGGCTCCTCTGCTGCCCTGTTAGCACTTTGGTTTATCTCGTCCTGTCTGGACTTCATAAAAGAAAAAAAAAGAGAAAATAATAATAATAATAATAGATAATATATTCTGGTTCCCTTTAAACTTCTGGTTTACCTTTAAACCCAGTTAGAACCCATTAGAACTCAGAACGGGTTCAAGAATCAATCAATGCACATCTTATAAAAAGTGAAGGCCTGTAACCGTCCACGATGACGCCTCACGTCAGTCAAAACCTCATGTTTTATTATTAATGTAATTTAATGAATTCATTAATTTTGTTTATTAATTTGGAAAAGCCCGTTTTGAATGGACCATCAGAAGTTATCAACAAAATTATCCTTTTAAATTAAAAGAAGGTTTCCATTAAAGATATGAGGTTTTGTTACCAAGGTGACAACATTAAAGGGGAACTCCACCAGATTTTCAAAATTCCCCCATAACTCAGAGTGAGAGCTGAGCTCAGCCAGAGTCGGGGGTCCGGTGTGAAACTGAGCTTCACTGTAGAGAAACTGACCCACTCTGATCTCTGTACAGTGGAGGTGAATGAAAGCAGGTGTCAGTCACCATGACTACAACAACACAGATACAGCCCATAATTTATTTCCTACCCAAACCCAGCAGTGCAGCTACACGAGTCTTCTGAGTTTTATATGGAATGATGATGATGATGATGATGATGATGAAGGTAAAATAGTGAATAGAGAATCTGAACTAATGCAGTTTTCTTTAGGGACTACTTTCTGTAGCCGCACTACACCCTGCAGCATGTATCCCTCCACCATTTTAATGATCTGGTTCTAAAAGCAGGTTCTAGAGCCGAGCTCTTCTCAGAACTCTGGTAGAACCGTGTCTCAGGCATCAGGCAGCGTCTTCATCACCATTAGGTGAAGAACTTTCTGTGAGGAGCTTTTATTATTAGAGCTTCAGACGTCTGCTTCCCTTCACCTCCACTGTAGAACCACAGCTCTGACTGGGGGAGATTATCTAGAACCAAGCACTTCACACCAAACCCCCCCCCCAAAAAACCAAAAAAAAAAACAACTCTGAATGAGTCTGTTTACGTCTTGATCAGGTGTTTTATGTGGGAAATTTAAATGATTGGTGGACTTCCCCGTTAAGATTAAACAGATGCTACAGTCAGTATCTAGTACGCAGAACATCCTCCTTTCCTGTGTGATGTTCTTGTGTTTTCCAGTCCAGACTGGTCTAATCACAGTCAGCTTGGTGTGTTTTGACTTTTCTTCATCTCAGGACGGGATCATGCCTTTATTCCTCTTCCTGTCCGCCATGGCTCGGCGATTGTGATTGGCTCCTCGGCTCTTGTTCATTTCCTTCCTGCGCCGATCCAGAACGGTTTCCTGCGTCTGGCCCCGCCCCTTAGGCCCGCCCGCTACATTACTCTGAGGAGGCGGTCTGTAGCTATTGGACAAAAGGACAAAAACAAGCATCGTCAGTGGATTTATCTGACCATTATATGAGTATTGACCTATATAGGCTCCGCCCAGGTTTATCAGGTGCTGTAATGGATCCAGGGGAACGTTACCCTCTCCTGCTCTGCATGGCCAATCGTCTGGCTTCTGCACGTTCTCTGAGCACCGCGGGGTCCTGCACAAACTGATCTCGCCTTACTGCGTCTTCCTGCTGAAACACACACACACACACACACACACACACACACACACACACACACACACATTCAATATGCAAGATACAGATAGAGACTTTTATTATGTATTCACCAATAATTCTTCATATAATGTTAGAAAAACATTAATAATTAATTTTTATATGATCTTTATCCCTCAGATTTCTTCTTACAATTAAACAGACTGTTTAGAGCACCTTCATCATGCATTTCCCTCATTTTATTAAAGTAAGGAAATTTAATAATAATAGTATTAGTAAGAATATAAACACTTTTAAAACTCAGTAAACTCAAAACATATATATATATATTTTTTTTTCTTCTTACATCTATGTTCCTTATAGAATTCTTTAAAACAGCAAACAAAAACATTATGCAGATACTGCGCCCCCTAGTGGGTGGAAATTCAGTGCTGCATTGTCCGCAACTCACTAGTGAAGATTTTCCCCTCTATTAATCGCAGTGGGCGGCGACCTTCTGAACCCTAAAGCTCCCACTGGTTGCTGTGGTGATGTATGAAGCAGAAAAGAGCTCTGATTGGCTGCCATGGGTGGAGCTACTCTGTAAGTCTGTAAGTTCCCGAACACTTCGTTCACTCCCCCAGTCCTGCAGTCCCTGTTTCCCTCATATCACAAGAACCAACTAATTTACATATCTCCACTCATATAGCCTACTGCAGTTTAGCCCCGCCCACTCATACTGCAGTTCAGAAGAACACAGCTCATTATATATATCTGTCTTAAAGGTACAGTAACTGTGTTCAACTGTAAAGAATAACTGAGATTTTCGGACAATTTTTGGAATATTTTAATAACCACACAGCCATTGGTTGGTGAAAATAGAGCTGAGTGACCTCTGCTGGGCAGCGGTGAGCAGCTCTGTGGTTTAGGGATGTGGGTTCAGTGCCCATGTCTGTTAAGCTGCCACTGTATCAGGTAAAGGTATTTAACTGCTAATTGGTGCTTTACTCCGGAGCAGTCCTTCAGCTCTGAAAGGGGGTGGAGCTGAACGTCTGTAGGCGGTATTTGGAGACCGCTTGAACACTGTTGAACATTTCAGAAAAGTGAGAAGAACCAGGTTCTCCAGGATACGAGACAAGTCTTGTAAAACCTGCAAGAACGTATGAAAGAAGCTTACCTGCTCTTCTTCCTCTTCTCCCTCATCTTCCTCCTCCTGACCCTTCCGGCCCATTCTGAGCACCTGCGGTGTGGTGAAGGGCCTACAGGGGGCAGTGAATAAACATCCTCAGCCACTCCCATTCAAATCCAGAATCAATGCGTTCAATACAGCAAAGTTTAGTTATTGATTAATGTTTCATTATTTTATTAAGATGCTGATTGTCTACATCCTCACAGGTTTTAATACATTAATAGGAAACTCAAAATTAAAGAAATTAGACAATATGAAGTAACAATAATTACATTAATATCCAGTATGAAGCTCTAATAACATTAATATCCAGTATGAAGCTCTAATAACAATAATATCCAGTATGAAGCTCTAATAACATTAACATCCAGTATGAAGCTCTAATATCATTAATATCCAGTATGAAGCTCTAATAACATTAATATCCAGTATGAAGCTCTAATAATATTAATATCCAGTATGAAGCTCTAATAGCATTAATATCCAGTATGAAGCTCTAATATCATTAATATCCAGTATGAAGCTCTAATAGCATTAATATCCAGTATGAAGCTCTAATATCATTAATATCCAGTATGAAGCTCTAATAACATTAATATCCAGTATGAAGTTCTAATATCATTAATATCCAGTATGAAGCTCTAATAACATTAATATCCAGTATGAAGCTCTAATAGCATTAATATCCAGTATGAAGCTCTAATAACATTAATATCCAGTATGAAGCTCTAATAATATTAATATCCAGTATGAAGCTCTAATATCATTAATATCCAGTATGAAGCTCTAATAACATTAATATCCAGTATGAAGCTCTAATAACATTAATATCCAGTATGAAGCTCTAATAGCATTAATATCCAGTATGAAGCTCTAATAGCATTAATATCCAGTATGAAGTTCTAATAACATTAATATCCAGTATGAAGCTCTAATAACATTAATATCCAGTATGAAGCACTAATAGCATTAATATCCAGTATGAAGCACTAATAGCATTAATATCCAGTATGAAGCTCTAATAACATTAATATCCAGTATGAAGTTCTAATAACATTAATATCCAGTATGAAGCACTAATAGCATTAATATCCAGTATGAAGCTCTAATATCATTAATATCCAGTATGAAGCTCTAATATCATTAATATCCAGTATGAAGCTCTAATAACATTAATATCCAGATTTTTTTTATTAATGTATTAATGAGGTTAAACATACCTGCGGTTCAGCATCTCGTCATCCTCGTCCAGGTCGTTGGCTCCCACCTGGTTGATGTCGTAAGTGTCGTCATATTCGTCGTCATAGTCATCAAACGCATAAGCTCCTCCTTGGTTACCGGGCTGGTCGGGTGCTATGGGGACCTCGTCCACAACGGTCTGGTAGCTCTGGTACCGCTCTCTCTGTTCGTCAACGTGACGTTTATCATTCAGCATCTCACGCACACTCTCCCCCTGTCTGTAACACACACACACACACACACACACACACACACACACACACACACACACACACACACACGACAACAACATCAACCAACCTACAGTACAGGCATGCAAACACCTCAACACCTTCAGACCAACAACCATGAAGGTTTACCTCTCACACACACACACATACATATATGTGTGTGTGTGTGTGTGTGTGTGTGTGTGTAGCCTCACCTCCTGCCCTTCCACACACGGCTCATGTCCACCTGGTCACGGTTGAACACATCAAACTCATCGTCGTCAAACACATTAGATCTGGAGCTGATCACTGAGGGTGGCACTTCCTTCACCTGCCTGAGGGGGGCAGTAAGTACAACACTTATTCTTGGGGGGGAAAAAACATCAACATTTTATTTGTAATAAAAACTGAATAATTCATAGTAGATATTGAATACTTCACAGTTATGGAATCATTAAATATTGGTTATTTAATAATTCATAGCAGATACTAAACAATTAATATAGTTACTAAAAATAATTCATAGTGGTTTTAGAATAATTTTAAGTAGTTGTTTACAGAAGGCGTTTTTTAAAGAATCTTTATTCTGAATGAGAGAGTGTGTGTGTGTGTGTGTGTGTGTGTGTATGTGTGTGTACCTGGGCATTGATCTGTCTAGCTTGTTGAGTTCTGGAGCCAGTTTGTCCTCCAGGATGTTGTTGATGACCAGTTCACCGTCGTAGCCGTACTCTTCCAGGCAGGCTATCAGGAAACCCTCGCCCAGATCCGGCAGCAGGTCACGGATATGACAGAGCAAAGACTCCAACTCTCCAGTGCTCACAGTGCACACTGCCCCCTGCAGGTCATGTAGTGTCAGAGAGAAAACATGCTAAATGTGTGTGTTCTTATTGTTGGCGAGTCGAACACTAGGCTGGAAAAGTGGAGATAAGCGCTGGTCTGAGAACAGAGGTGTGTTCGTCTCAGTCGGGCGCTTTTCCACCCTGAGCTGCACTCAAGCTTACATTAGCTCCTTTGCGAGGGATGTCCATCATCGCTTCTGCCCCTCTACGCTCCTCCCCCATCGGAGCCCCGCCTCCCGCTGCCTCCATCTGGGCTGGTGCTGTGTCCCAGCCTGCCTTGCTCCCGCTCTCACTGCTCTGATTGGCTGCCGATGCGGTGGCAGGCCGTTTTTTCCCAGTGCTGTCCCACGCGGACTCTACAGCCTGCAGCAGGTACGACGTCCGAGTGTCATCTCTGAGAGGAGGAGGAGGTTAAGGAGCAGAACACACGCTGCTTTCACTGAAGGAAATTTACTCACCACAGATGTAGCTGGTCTGACATTGTTTAGCTCTGCACTGAAGCTAAAAGGCTAATGTCTTTAAATAAACATGGATAATAATAAAAAAAAAGCTATAATAATGAACTTCGGCTTATGTTCTAGAGAACAGCGAGTCACACAGTGTCAGACACCACATACTCAAGCCTATTGGAGAGTACTGAACATTACTGAACACACTTTCTGGAGAGTGCGTGAGGATTTAAAAACATGCAGTTGCTACAATACTAACCAAACATTAGCTTCCATTATTTGTTAGCTTCATTAGCCGCATAGCTCTAATAACATTAATATCCAGTATGAAGCTCTAATAACATTAATATCCAGAATGAAGCTCTAATAACATTAATATCCAGTATGAAGCTCTAATAACATTAATATCCAGTATGAAGCTCTAATGACATTAATATCCAGTATGAAGCTCTAATGACATCAATATCCAGTATGAAGTTCTAATAACATTAATATCCAGTATGAAGCTCTAATAGCATTAATATCCAGTATGCAGCTCTAATAACATTAATATCCAGTATGAAGCTCTAATAACATTAATATCCAGTATGAAGTTCTAATAACATTAATATTCAGAATGAAGCTCTGATAGCATTAATATCCAGTATGAAGCTCTAATAACATTAATATCCAGTATGAAGCTCTAATAACATCAATATCCAGTATGAAGCTCTAATGACATCAATATCCAGTATGCAGCTCTAATGACATCAATATCCAGTATGCAGCTCTAATAACATTAATATCCAGTATGAAGCTCTAATAACATCAATATCCAGTATGAAGCTCTAATAACATCAATATCCAGTATGAAGCTCTAATAACATTAATATCCAGTATGAAGCTCTAATAACATTAATATCCAGTATGAAGCTCTAATATCATTAATATCCAGTATGAAGCTCTAATAACATCAATATCCAGTATGAAGCTCTAATAGCATTCATATCATGTTCTAGATAACAGCGAGTCACACAGTGTCAGAAACCACATACTCAAGCCTATTGGAGATTACTGAATATCTTCACACACTTTATGGAGAGTGCGTGAGGATTTAAAAACATGCAGTTGATACAATGCTAACTGGTGAACATTAGCTTCCATTACTTGTTAGCTACATTAGCCGCATAGCTTCATTTCAACATGTCCCGTCTGACTGGCTGTGTTTGGGGAAAAGGGGTGAAAAGTGTACAGTGAAGATGTTGCTGAACGTTTGCTTTAGGGAGGAAATAAAGAAAGGCAGGAATGTAGAGAACAGAGGATCTGGAGGGAAGTTCAGAACAGCACCTAGAGAATTAGTGCAGGTAGAGTGAGGTCAGGTGTAAAGGTGAGTGAAAAACGTACAGTATTACAAAAAAGAAAACATTTACCAAATACAAATACTGAATTTTTAACTATTAACTTATACTATATATATATATATATACACACACACACACACACACACAATATATACACACAAACACACTATACACACTACATTTACAATACTGCACTGATTTAAGCCGTTTAAATGTACAGGTTTGATATAATCTGAATGTTTATTCACACACTGTGTGGGTGTGAATTCAGGTGTAGTGTGTGTGTGGGTGTGAATTCAGGTGTAGTGTGTGTGTGTGTGTGTGTGTGTGTGTGTGTGTGTGTGTGTGTGTGTGTGTGTGTGAGAGAGAGAAAGTGGACAAAGGTGTATAACATTAAGGATACAGGTGAGGAAACGCCTGCTGCAGGAGACTGATGTCATCAGCCACAGGAAACTGCTCATCATAATCAGCCAAAAACCTGCCAATCAAAACACAACAGCAGAAGACAGCAGATATTACACACACATAATATACTTGTAGTCCATGTGTAGATCATCTCCTCTTCGTCCTCCTCCTGTAAAGCTGCTGTTTGGAGATTTGGGGTTAAATATTAAAAAGCAGGAATAAAGTGCAGAACGAACTGAAAGTGGCTACAGGTTGAAAACAGGTGGAGGACTCAAAAACTAAAATACCCAGCAGGCCTTTATGATCAACTAGAACAGATAACAGAGAGGAACTTCTACTGCCAGATATTCAGCAATACATTCCAGTTATTTACAGAGCCATTAAAGACTGGAGATCACTGGCGGTTACACTGCCCAGGATTTATAGTAAAATACAGTTTAAAAAATGAATAAAAAGACACAAGCTCACAGATATGGAGCCGATGAATCCTTAGCTACTGCCGGTGTGCATGCAGTATGGAGGGTATAAGGTAGGGGTGCGTTTAGAAAATCAATCTTCATTTGAATCGATTCATATAAACCTGAGATGAACATACTCATTTTTGAACATACTGTAATTTTCTTTTTGCTACTTGTCTATATTATTGTGTGTATGTAGGTGTACGTGTGTGTGTGTCTGTGTGTGTGTGTGTTTGCTCTGTTTTTTAAATTGTTAATTGTTATGTTTGTTGGACCCCAGAATTGAATATGGGGATCCAAATAAAACAACTTCTGCTGAACTCTGACAGTAAAACACAGAGAACTGTGAAAGTAATCATCCCATTTAAGCAGTTTAACAGTCATGCAAATTCCCTCAATTCCCCAAAATGTCATTTAAATAAGACCAGTCTAAACACACTGTCCATCACTGGTGCTCTGCTGCCTTCATAACTGCGTTTAGTGCTTGGACCCAAACGATTGCCACCTGTGATCTAATTTGAAAGTGGACACTCAGAAATGTTGATGATGAAATAAAAATTTAACTTCACTCACAAACCCTGTATCTCCTCCCACATGCTGGTGGAGAGGATCCTAGTTCTGATTAGAACTTTAACATTAAACCATTAAAAACTATATTTTGGGTTTGGGTGAATAATGGTGTGCCTGTTGTTATGGTGTACAGTATTAAACTTAATAAAAAGCTTTTGAAAAAGTTCACCTCTTCTCTTGTAGGAAAGCCGTGAACGTCTGAAGAAAGTCCTCCACAAAGGAAGCTGTGTGTTCAGACCTGTGAGAAAGGCGAACGTGAGGGTGAACCGACGTGCTGCAGCCAATCACATCAAAGGTAAAGATCCAGAAGGAGAAGACACTATCTGCTGCACAGAAGTACAGCCAGACTCGTGTGTGTGTGTGTGTGTGTGTGTGTGCGTACCCCTCCAGTACAGGCTGTAGACAGGTGTGCTGCAGCAGCAGGTGTGTAATCTCCACCATTCTTCTGCGAGAGTGACACACTCTTCTCCACAGATCCTCCTGCAGACTGACACACACACACACACACACACACACACACACCACTAGGTTTATGGTTTATACACAAAGAGATATATGACACAGGTTATATATATATATATATATATATATATATATATATATATATATATATATATATATATATATATATATATATATATATATAGAGAGAGAGAGAGAGAGAGAGAGAGTAGAGATTATTTAGGCAACAATTTGATATATAGTACATTATCTAGGCCTCAATATAATATTTTACATTAATTGTGGTAATTGATTGTTAATTTTAACACAATAAAAGTATATTTCTGTATATTAACTTGGCCTCAGTATATTATTTTGTGACCCCATGTTAGTTTGCAGTAAATAAAATAAAGATAATAAATTATATATATATTCAGTATATATAAAAACACCATGTCACCATCATTGCCCATGATGCAGTTTAGGAAAAACCTAAGCATTTTCCAGACAGGTGGAGAGGAAGTCATTAATCTGATGATCATTAACCCCCTGGACCCTGTCTGTACTCTCATAACTATAATAATTAACATCAGTTTCATAGGCCCCAGAATAGAACTCCACAAGACTGGGATCAACCCCTGGATAAACCAGGGTGTAAGGGGTTCAGAGGAAAACTAACCATTTATCAAAGTTCCTCTTCATCACTGCTTTCTCCAGATCAGGCACCGCTGCCTCGTAGAAGGACGACAACCTGCAAACAGACCATCATTAACCATCACAGAGGGTTCAAATCCCACACCACTGTCTCACTACAGCACCCCCAACAAAGCCCCCACCCAACCAGTACACTTACACCAGTAAACACAACACAATTCCTTTAAAGTGGTTGCTAGGGTGTTGCATGTTGGTTGCAAGGGTATCGCTTGGGGTAACCAGTTGTTAGATTGTTGCTAGGTTATCAGGGTACCGCTGTGTGTTAATTACTGTATGCAGCTGTCTGAGTGTAACTAGGTGGTTGCTGTGGTATCTCCAGCTGTTTTACTGCAGTGTGAGCACACACACAGCCCATGTCCTCCAGATGCGGGTTTAACAGTTCCATTCTGCACCACTAGGGGGCGTGTGGTAGGAGCTCCCTTAAAGGAAGGTGTGTATGAGATACCTGTTGAGGAAGCCGTGCTGGTGGAAGGTAGAGCAGGCTTCAGGGAAGATGTCCAGGAAAGAATATATGGTGGTGCAGGTGTCACACAGGTATAACACCAGGTCAGCAAGGTCCTACACACACACACACACACACACACACACACACACACACACACACACACACACACACAGTTCATTCATTCATACTCCTCCTTTATAATGGCTTATTCCAATCATAATCATAATAATAAACAGAATTATAAACCAAGTATCCATGGCAATATTATTATACACTGATCAGCCATAACATTAGGACCAACTGAAGTGAAGAACGCTGATGTGTCATATGCAAATGTATAACTAGTGGGCGGTGCTTGTTTCCTCACAGATGGAGCAAAAACCTCAACTGTGCTCAAATGCAAATTATATGTATATAAGGATAAAATGATATGTAAATTAGGAAGGGTGGGTGGAGCTTGTATCTAAGCAGCTAAAGCCTGATTCAAACTAGCCAGTATTTTGAATGTCATTCTCCCCTGCCTACACACACATACACGTGTGTGTGTGAGAGAGAGAGAGAGAGAGAGAGAGAGAGAGAGTTACCTCCTCTGTCATGGTCATGGTAGTGCGGCGAGTGTGTGTGTTCAGTTTGAGCGGCTCATTGGCTCCTGTTTCCTCGGACTGTAGTCCACACTTCTCCAGAACCATATCAAATACCTACACACACACACACACACACACACACACACACACACACACACACACACGTTTTTACACTCTAACAGTCACAGAAATCGGAAGCAGTCACTACTGAACACATCCCATGAGCAGGTGACCCACCTGAATGACCGAGGGTACAGTCTCATTCAGGTCACCGTAGTAACCGGGCTGTTGATTGAAGATGTTCTCTGAAAAAAGTAACATTTTATTAATAACGCTCTAAATGTAGGTATTGTGATATACACTGAGGAGGAGGAGCTACAGTCTCTCATTAGAGTGAATATTAATAACGCTCTAAATGTAGGTATTGTGATATACACTGAGGAGGCGGAACTACAGTCTCTCATTAGGGTGAATATTAATAACGTTCTAAATGTAGGTATTGTGATATACACTGAGGAGGCGGAGCTACAGTCTCTCATTAGGGTGAATATTAATAACTCTAAATGTAGGTATTGTGATATACACTGAGGAGGAGGAGCTACAGTCTCTCATTAGGGTGAATATTAATAACTCTAAATGTAGGTATTGTGATATACGCTGAGGAGGAGGAGCTACAGTCTCTCATTAGGGTGAATATTAATAACACTCTAAATGTAGGTATTGTGATATACACTGAGGAGGCGGAGCTACAGTCTCTCATTAGGGTGAATATTAATAACGCTCTAAATGTAGGTATTGTGATATACACTGAGGAGGCGGAACTACAGTCTCTCATTAGGGTGAATATTAATAACTCTAAATGTAGGTATTGTGATATACGCTGAGGAGGAGGAGCTACAGTCTCTCATTAGGGTGAATATTAATAACTCTAAATGTAGGTATTGTGATATACGCTGAGGAGGAGGAGCTACAGTCTCTCATTAGGGTGAATATTAATAACTCTAAATGTAGGTATTGTGATATACGCTGAGGAGGAGGAGCTACAGTCTCTCATTAGGGTGAATATTAATAATGCTCTAAATGTAGGTATTGTGATATACACTGAGGAGGCGGAGCTACAGTCTCTCATTAGGGTGAATATTAATAACGCTCTAAATGTAGGTATTGTGATATACACTGAGGAGGCGGAACTACAGTCTCTCATTAGGGTGAATATTAATAACTCTAAATGTAGGTATTGTGATATACGCTGAGGAGGAGGAGCTACAGTCTCTCATTAGGGTGAATATTAATAACACTCTAAATGTAGGTATTGTGATATACACTGAGGAGGCGGAGCTACAGTCTCTCATTAGGGTGAATATTAATAACGCTCTAAATGTAGGTATTGTGATATACACTGAGGAGGAGGAGCTACAGTCTCTCATTAGGGTGAATATTAATAACGCTCTAAATGTAGGTATTGTGATATACGCTGAGGAGGCGGAGCTACAGTCTCTCATTAGGGTGAATATTAATAACTCTCTAAATGTAGGTATTGTGATATACACTGAGGAGGAGGAGCTACAGTCTCTCATTAGGGTGAATATTAATAACGCTCTAAATGTAGGTATTGTGATATACACTGAGGAGGCGGAGCTACAGTCTCTCATTAGGGTGAATATTAATAACGCTCTAAATGTAGGTATTGTGATATACACTGAGGAGGAGGAGCTACAGTCTCTCATTAGGGTGAATATTAATAACGCTCTAAATGTAGGTATTGTGATATACGCTGAGGAGGCGGAGCTACAGTCTCTCATTAGGGTGAATATTAATAAGGCTCTAAATGTAGGTATTGTGATATACACTGAGGAGGAGGAGCTACAGTCTCTCATTAGGGTGAATATTAATAACTCTAAATGTAGGTATTGTGATATACACTGAGGAGGAGGAGCTACAGTCTCTCATTAGAGTGAATATTAATAACTCTAAATGTAGGTATTGTGATATACACTGAGGAGGCGGAGCTACAGTCTCTCATTAGGGTGAATATTAATAACACTCTAAATGTAGGTATTGTGATATACACTGAGGAGGCGGAGCTACAGTCTCTCATTAGGGTGAATATTAATAACTCTAAATGTAGGTATTGTGATATACACTGAGGAGGAGGAGCTACAGTCTCTCATTAGGGTGAATATTAATAACGCTCTAAATGTAGGTATTGTGATATACACTGAGGAGGAGGAGCTACAGTCTCTCATTAGGGTGAATATTAATAACTCTCTAAATGTAGGTATTGTGATATACACTGAGGAGGCGGAGCTACGGTCTCTCATTAGGGTGAATATTAATAACTCTCTAAATGTAGGTATTGTGATATACACTGAGGAGGCGGAGCTACGGTCTCTCATTAGGGTGAATATTAATAACGCTCTAAATGTAGGTATTGTGATATACACTGAGGAGGAGGAGCTACAGTCTCTCATTAGGGTGAATATTAATAACTCTAAATGTAGGTATTGTGATATACACTGAGGAGGAGGAGCTACAGTCTCTCATTAGGGTGAATATTAATAACGCTCTAAATGTAGGTATTGTGATATACGCTGAGGAGGCGGAGCTACAGTCTCTCATTAGGGTGAATATTAATAACTCTCTAAATGTAGGTATTGTGATATACACTGAGGAGGAGGAGCTACAGTCTCTCATTAGGGTGAATATTAATAACGCTCTAAATGTAGGTATTGTGATATACACTGAGGAGGCGGAGCTACAGTCTCTCATTAGGGTGAATATTAATAACTCTAAATGTAGGTATTGTGATATACACTGAGGAGGAGGAGCTACAGTCTCTCATTAGGGTGAATATTAATAACGCTCTAAATGTAGGTATTGTGATATACACTGAGGAGGAGGAGCTACAGTCTCTCATTAGGGTGAATATTAATAACTCTAAATGTAGGTATTGTGATATACACTGAGGAGGCGGAGCTACAGTTAATTTGGTAATTTAGGTGGAAATACCGATCATTTTGTGCAGCAGCTGAGAATTCCCTCTGCCAAACAGCACACACAAGTCCAGGATTTTTGGAATGTCAAATAGGAAGTTGTCATAAATAATTTCTCCAAACACAGCAGGAGTGATGAAGTTGTCCTAGAGGGTGAAAAACAGAATGAATACATTTAGAGGCTGTGGAGGAGCTGCACACACACACACACACACACACACACACACACACACACACACACACACACACACACACACACACACACACTACAGAAACTAAACCACTTAAAAGAAAGAGTGTACCGATTTAAACAGTAAATACAAATAATTAGACCCCAAATTAATAAATAAATAAATGCACAAATATCCCTGCAATTTCCAGATGGTTGCTATGGTGTTGCCAAGGGGTGCTGTGTGTTCAATTAATTTGAGATCATTTTATATTTCAATGTTATTTTTTGCAATTAATGGTGTAATTGCATTACTATTCTATTATATTATCATATCAGGTGGCATGCATGCTCTTAAAATGACAATAATAATAATAATAATAATAATAACAAACAAACAATCATTATCTTGACAGTCCTACAGGTGAGAGCGCTGTGGATGCTCAAATCTAGAGTGGTCCCTAACGACAGAGCGAACCTTTGACTCTTTGTGGGTGGCCATCCTGAGGAAGACCATGAAGACGGAGCGATGAAGGCTGCGCTGCATTTCTGCCACGGCTGGAGAGGACGACAGGCTGGCGGAGTCTGTCCCACGTGGCGCGTTCCTCAGGTACGAGTCCAAACACTTCTGCAAAGACTCATCAAACACCACCTGATTCAGACAGAGAGAGAGAATTTACATATATCTATACAGAATTACATGAACAAAAGTATGTGGACGCCTGATCCTCTGCCAGCGTTTCTTCTGAGATCAGGGGTATTAGCTGGGAGTTTGCCTCCCTCTGCTGCAGTCACAGCTTCTACTCTTCTGGGAAGGCTTTACACTAGATGTTAAAACACTGCTGTGAGGAGAATTTGATTGCATCCAGCCCCTCCAAGAGTAAGAGCATTAGTGAGGTCAGGTTCTTAAGTTGGATAATTGGAAGTTGGATGTTCTGACACTCCGACTCATCCCAAAAATACTGGATGGCGCTGCTCACAGTTTAATGCTGGGGGGCTTTATACCCCTCTAGCCCACACCTGGCATTGGGCACAGTGCACAGCTTTTCTGTGAAGATTACACAACTGTCAGACACCTTAAAGCAGCTGTACTCACTGTCCGGATACTTCTGGACATGCAATACCAGCCCGGCCTGACACTTCAGATATGTCACAGAGGACGAGGGGTACGTCAGAGAGCTGTGTGGTGTGTTTACCTGACACCAGAACTTGTCATGGGGTAACGCCAGCAGCCACTCCAGGTCCTCTGAGATGAACTGAGCATGCTCCAGGAACTCCTCTACCTGTGCAGGTGAGCCGTTCTCAGGTGGGGGTCGATAGGGCAGGAAACACCGGTCCTCTTTACGCTCTGGGTGCTGAAACACAGTCCAACAGCTCGGTCACTCAAACTGCACAAACTAACCACAGAAGCCTGTCTCTAATAATCCGTTCATATTTCTGTCCAACTTCTGCAGATCACCCGGACGTCAAGATCAAAACACAGACCAACCAATTAGGACAGAGCTAATTTACATACATCAGACTTAAAGGCGCGGTCACAAAAGTATTCACAAGTCTATTCACAGAGCGTGCAACATTAATAAATAAGAAAAAGAAACTTTTCTCTCCTGCTAATTGCACAGCATTACTCTTTTTGCATGATGCAAATAAATAAATAAATACATAAATAAACAATAATAATAATATATATTATTAAAACTTTTTAAAAATAACCATCATAATAACCACTTTTTTTCTTCTATTATTTATGTTTTTCCCCCACAATATGCACTGGTACATACAAAAAAGTAGCACAATCACAACTGTATTATGGGAGAAAACAGAGAAAACAATAATAATAATAGAAAATAATAACATTCTAAATGTTAGAAAGAATGAGAATAAAACAGTGTTAACAAAATGATGGTCATGTTATATATGTTATATTATATATATAAATAAATGATTATATTACTGTATTAATATTATGTTTATATACATTATATACATACATTTAGTAAAATATAAAATTATTCTGCCTGTCCCGCCTCGCTCACAAATATACAGTACATGTCTTACCAGAGCTGGAAGGGTCCGCTCTCTGCCTTTCGGACCTTCGGTCACCTGCTGCTCGTCCAGGGGAACTCTGGCACAGGCCATGTCCTTCTATAACACAGACAAACGGACAGAAGATCAGAAAGGTGTCAAGTAATGACAAAGTACAGATACTTCATTACTTTACTACAGTAGAAATGTCGGTTCTCTAAACTTTACTGCAGTAATTCTTTATTTTTCAGACTTTTTTCTTCTACTTCTCACATTTTCACCCAATTATCTGAACTTTCTCCTCGTCATCAATAAAAACCCTCTCCAGATAAATCTCTCCATCCGGAAAGTGTGAGTCTGATCGTGGTTGGATGAGAAGTATAAACAGACTCCATTCTGACTCCCTATTGGTTTATAAGAGATCCATCACACCTGCACACGTCCCGTCACTCTCCAGCGAGCTCACAGCAGACGTCTGTAGTCTAGTATGAAGACTGTGTCCGTGGCAGAGACTCAAGAGAGCTGCAGTGAAACGTCCCGACTGAGCCCCACATTTACATTCCAATAAAGCTTATTGATCACACGCCTCTGAAGTCTGACTTTCTGCAGCTTTACAGAACTTCTAGACAACGACTCCTCATATTTTCCTCCATGAAGCTCATGTTGATGCTCAGTAGAGCACAGAGACGCTCCTTTAATAGAGCTGATATTACTGAAATGCTTCATTTTCAATGGGCAGATCTGCAGCTGAAACAGGAGCCTAGTGCAGCCCAACATTTTTAACATCAACATTTTAATAGATCATTCTCCTCATTATGACTTTTAGAGAAATGGGGGTTTGGGGAGGGGGGGGTAGTGCACTATAGACCCCTGTGGTGAGGCCTAAGCTTTCAGCCTTTGTTTTCCTTCCATTACTTTTACTTTTCTACTTGAAGTCGTTCTGAAACCAGTACTTTTACACTTTTACTGGAGTAAAAAGCTTCAGTTGATACTTCAGCTTCTACAGAAGTCTGTTAAACCCTCGTATCTCCACTCACCTCTACCTGAGTGATGAGTGCCAGTACTTTTCACAGCTTTGGAAGTTTCGAGGCTGGACAGAAGAACAGACACTTGAGGAAGCTATTAGATAACATCGCCGCTGTGATGTGAATCTGGAAGTTGTTCTTTACTTTGTGTCCAAATGTTCTGATGAATAGATCAATAGAAATGCTCCAAAATAATAATAACCTGGATTAACATCATCTTTTTCACTGACTTCTACTGAAGGTTGAGTAGGTGCTGTTTCAGAGATACGAGGTTTTTGGATGGCCAGGTGTGCAGACCAGGTAAAGGGTCCAGGTGTGTTCTAAGCTCAGTTACGTCACAGAACTGAAATATCATATTTTTCTCATGTAAAACTACATCATTAAACTGTTTACTGGGGAATCCGGTGAGATCAGAGTTTAAATAAAGAATAAAGTGATATTCAATAAGAAAATACCTGAAAAGAACAATATCAGTTTATTTACCTTCAGCAATAAAGTTTTCCACACTTTAGCTTAGCCTAGCTTAGCCTAGCCTAGCCTAGCTGCTGTGTGTTTATTAGCAATATCACAAACCATCATACTCACGATTACAGCTGGAATAAAACATCCAGGCCTGTAAACTTTACTCCTGTTAGTTTATGAAGATTATCTGCTGATCTGAAAGCCTCCAGCTCAGCTACAGGATCAACCACACCTGCTTAGCCCAGCTAGCCTAGCCTAGCCTAGCCTAGCCTGCTAGCGCAACACTGACACCTGCATGCAGGCGGGTAGCTAGCGCTAGCAGCCCGGCTAGCTCAGGAGCTAAAGGGCAGTGAAGGCAGAAGGGGAGCGCGGGTGGAGGCCAGCCTGACAGACCGGCTCTGCGAGAGCTGCCGTTAAACAGCGTACCTGAGTAGAACCGCGCGCGATCAGGAGCGGCTGTATTTTGGGGGTATTTCTGAAGCCATGAGCTGAATCAGTGCTAGAAGGGAGCGAACCGAGGGCACTTCTTTCCCTAGGGCACTTGATAGGCGGGACCAGACCGGAAAGCTGCCTTCTGATTGGCGCAGCCGCACTGCTGCACAGCATCCGCTGCTTGTGTGTTCATTTTTTTCGTTTCCAAAATAAAAGCCCTGTTAGTCCAGCAAACCATTCTCAAATAGCAGGACGTTCATACGCAAAAATCATACAAAACATGTCCTAAAAATAATAATAATTTAATCTTAATTATTTATTGTAATAGGGGGGAGTATCTGATATGCAATCGTATTTTTTTCAGCTAGTAATGGTTTACCTTTATTTAGTAATTTGACCAGGGGGCTCAAATCAGTGATATAAAACTGTTTATAATTATAGATTATTCTAAAATGAGTGAAAAACCTGTTTAATGTTTAATTAAATTAATCCTCATCACATTTCAAAACTGGAAATCAAATTCCAATAATAATGAATAGAAATTAATTAATAATTTAAGAAACAGAATTAAAAGAAAAATCTAAATAGATAATTAAATGTATATTACACATCTTGCACATTTTAAACGTTTAAACTTAGCTCATCTTTCAAACGTTTTACTTTAATGTTCACACCAGCTGCCACCAGGGGGCGTGTGAAGTCTACGATACTGAACTGACCAGCTCGTGGGTGTGGGTTTTTATTAATATATTTATTATATTACTATTCACGGTTTTTTGCAGAAATGTCAGCTCAGTAACTATCAGCGTTTACGAGCACGCTCCAGACAATAAACATATTACATTAAATACATAATAAAATAAATATTGGACATTAAATACATAATAAGAGTCATCAAAACCTAGAAAGCGGTTTTTAATTATAATTAAAGTTGATTTTTACTCTTTTATTTGAAGTAAAGCTCTGAGGTCTCGCTGAAGCTGCTGAGGAGCGCCGGACTCTTCCTCATCCTCTCCCTCGCAGAGCCCCCTCCCGTTTCTGGGCGTGGTTTGCGCGCACTGGGCGTGGTCTAACGGTGCTGCAGCGCTGTGAGGGCTGGACTGTGCTGGACTGGATCGGTGCGTGTCGGCGTGGATCGCGGAGGATCGCTGTAATTTGGCCGGATTTGTGGATTTTGTGGGATCCTGGTTGTTGATTGGGAGGGCCTGGAGGAATGTGGAGGTTACAGGATGCCCAGCAGCGTCGGAAACACATTTAAACCCACCAAGTACATCCCGGTGTCCACCGCTGCCACCCTGCTCGTAGGATCCACCACTCTGTTCTTCGTCTTTACGTAAGTTTGAAGGAGCTTTTCCCCTCTGGTGGGCTGGAGGAGTGGGGCTGAGTGACCATGCCTTCTTACACTGCGTCCAGTCTTCACTGACCTGCACTACACTGCATTACCCTGCACTAATCTACATTAATCTACATTAATCTACATTAATCTACACCACCTCCCACTGCCTCCTTTAAACCTGCCTGGTCTGCACTGCCTACATCCATCTACATCCATCCACACCGCTTCATTAAACTACACTAATCTACACCGCTTCATTAAACTACATCCATCCACACCGCTTCATTAAACTACACTAATCTAAATCACTTTAATAAACTACATCCATCCACACCGCTTCATTAAACTACACTAATTTACATCACTTTATTAAACTACATTACCTACACCGCTTCATTAAGCGGGCCATGGTCATTAAACTACTAATCTACACCGTTTCATTAAACTACTCTAATCTACACCGCTTCATTAAACTACATCCATCTACACGTTTCATTAAACTACTCTAATCTACACCGCTTCATTAAACTACACTAATCTACACCGCTTCATTAAACTACACTAATCTACACCGCTTTATTAAACTACTCTAATACACACTGCTTTATTAAACTACTCTAATACACACTGCTTTATTAAACTACAGTAATCTAAACCGCTTCATTAAACTACTCTAATCTACACTGCTTCATTAAACTACTCTAATACACACTGCTTTATTAAACTACAGTAATCTAAATCGCTTCATTAAACTACTCTAATCTACACCGCTTCATTAAACTACTCTAATCTACACCGCTTCATTAAACTACGCTAATCTACACCGCTTCATTAAACTACACTAATCTACACCGCTTCATTAAACTACACTAATCTACACCGCTTTATTAAACTACTCTAATACACACTGCTTTATTAAACTACTCTAATACACACTGCTTTATTAAACTACAGTAATCTACACCGCTTCATTAAACTACTCTAATACACACTGCTTTATTAAACTACTCTAATACACACTGCTTTATTAAACTACAGTAATCTAAATCGCTTCATTAAACTACTCTAATCTACACCGCTTCATTAAACTACTCTAATCTACACCGCTTCATTAAACTACTCTAATACACACTGCTTTATTAAACTACAGTAATCTAAACCGCTTCATTAAACTACTCTAATCTACACCGCTTCATTAAACTACACTAATCTACACCGCTTCATTAAACTACACTAATACACACAGCTTCATTAAACTACACTAATACACACTGCTTCATTAAACTACACTAATCTACACAGCTTCATTAAACTACACTAATACACACAGCTTCATTA
>NC_132897.1:246002-256056 GCF_030463535.1 Salminus brasiliensis
AAGTGGAAAGTTGTTGCTTTGGTATTGCAGGGGGTTGCTAATAGCGTTTCTAAGCAGTTGCTATGGTATTACATGATTGATAAAGTGGAAAGTTGTTGCTTTGGTATTGCAGGGGGTTGCTAATAACATTTCTAAGCAGTTGCTATGGTATTACATGATTGATAAAGTGGAAAGTTGTTGCTTTGGTATTGCAGGGGGTTGCTAATAGCGTTTCTAAGCAGTTGCTATGGTATTACATGATTGATAAAGTGGAAAGTAGTTGCTATGGTATTGCAGGGGGTTGCTAATAGCGTTTCTAAGCAGTTGCTATGGTATTACATGATTGATAAAGTGGAAAGTAGTTGCTATGGTATTGCAGGGGGTTGCTTGGGTGCAGTCCTGGAGGGCCGGTTTCCTGCACTGCTGTGTGCATTTCCTGCTCCGGCACACCTGATTCAGCTCACCTGTGAACTGCCAGGTTTCCCCGCCCCTCGTTGCCCACCCCTCTGTTGCTATGGTATAATAGTGCTGGTAATGTGATGAGTGGTTGCTATGGTATTGCATGTGGTTGCCAGAATGTTTCCAGGCAGTTGCTGTGGTATAATAATATTGTTAAGTGGTTGCCATGGTGTTTACATTTTATAACCCAGTCAGGTGCTGAACACTGGTTTATTAATAAGCGTGAGCTCATTAACATGTCATTTTTCATTGGCTGTTACTGAGGTCATGTGTGAAAACTGGCCACTGAGATTGTTGAGGATGTCCTGATCTAATCGGATCTGATTGGATCTGAGGTGTACACAGTTAGACACAGTCAGAACACTAAAACTGCAGATACTGCAGACGTTCCACTCTAGAACGGTTCCACACTGCAGACTGGAGCTCCAACACAGCGGCAAAAACAAAGGATCGGGCTCATTCAAATGAGCCTGGATCAGATCTGATCACGGCGCAATGGATCAGACCAGCACATTCCTAGTTAGAGGCCTTCAGTGATCAGTCCTAGAAACATCAGTGTCATGGTTCCAGTTCTAGGAGGAATTAAAATGGTTCTGAGAACCGAATAAAACGCTGGATAGGGCAGAGTTCAGGGTCTGCATTAACAGATGGACCATCAGTGGATTAAGACCGGCCCCCTAATGTTCTTCATTACTGATAGATCAGTCTGAGGGCTCCTCTGGGCCTTCCCTGCTGTGCTGTTTGTGTAATCTCTGTTTAAAGGGCACTATGTGTCCAAATGTTTGTGGACACTAATGAATGCATATTCAGCTACTGTAATTTGCAACCACTGCTGACACAGCTTGTCTAGTCCCTGTAGAGAAGAAGTACTGCCAATAGAATAGGACTCTCTGGAGCAGATCAACATCATGACCCTATTGGCTCCATGCTGCCTAATAATGCCAGGTGTGGGCTAGTAGAGGGGTATAAAGCCCCCCAGCACTGAGGAGCTGTGGAGCAGTGGAAGAGCTGTGTTCTCTGGAATGATGGTGGTGGAGCTCCACCCAGTACTTTTGGATGGGATGAGTTGGGGATGATGAGGTGGGGTGATGATCCTCAATCCAACATCCTGACCTTACTAACACCCATGTGGCTGAGTGCAATCAACCCCTACTTCTACAGTGTGGTGCAAGAGTGTACTTTATGCACTACAGTTATGTAACTCTGAATGGAAATCTGGATTTTAAGAGGAAGAAGTGAGAACGTGGAGACGACGGAGATCCTGCTTTCTCTTTCTCTTCCCTTTTTAGTCAGCAGGTTCTCACAGCTGGCACTGGCTGGACGAGCGCTCCACTCCACTCCATCGTTCATCACAGCTGAAAGTGCTACCCTCCACTCTGATCGATCCAGATTCTCTAAAGATCGATGCTCCTCAAGCGTCCACTAAAGAAGCTGGAGTAGGCGAGTATGAGGAGATGCTGTCCTCCACATTCATCTGCTCATTCCTGGAGTCTTCTGAAATCAAGGGTATTAAAAGAGTTGGAGAAGAAGATTTTCTACTAGACAATTTGATTGGACTGGATGGAGCTCCTCCACCATCACTCCAGAGAACACAGCTCCTCCACTGCTCCACAGCTCCTCAATGCTGGGGGGCTTTATACCCCTCTAGTCCACGCCTGGCATTATTAGGCAGCATGGAGCCAATAGGGTCATGATGTTGATCTGCTCCAGAGAGTCCTATTCTATTGGCAGTACTTCTTCTCTACAGGGACTAGACAAGCTGTGTGTGTGCATTTGCACATCTGTGTCAGCAATGGATGCAGCTTAAAGTAGCTGAATGCATTTGTTAGAAGAGGTGTCCACAAACATTTGGACACATAGTGTGTAGTGTATCAGCAGGCGGCCGCTGTGCTGAGGGGTGAGGGCTCTGCGCTCTCAGCAGGAAGGGTTCTTTCACTTGTAACAGTCGTAGAACCTTAGCGGACGCTTTAACCAGCCACAGAACCGTGTAAAGGAACAGTTTGGTAACAAATCAGAGTATTATGATTGATCAGCCGATCAGCCGATCAGCCGAGACATGTCCGGTATCTGACGTCTGCTTCTCTAGTTTCCAACAGGAGATGCTAATGCTAATGCTAAGCAAACACTGAACCTAGACTGTCACCAATGTCATCTCTGTAAACACCCTCACGACCTCACGATCTAGAACCTCCAGAAGGGAAGAAGAGTGATGTTAATTCTGCCCACGTTACATCTCACTTACAGCCTATCTAGAACCTCCATAAGGGCTAGAGTGATATGTATTCTGCTCATATTCACAACCGTCTAGAACCTTTCAAAGGACTAGTGGTGTTTTGTTCCGCTCACACTACCACTCACTTCCTCAACTGATCTAGAACCTCCTGAAGGGCTAGAGTGATGTTCATTCTGCCCACATTACAAGTCACTCTTACTGCCTATCTAGAACTTCAATAAGGCCTAGAGTGACATTTATTCTGCTCACATTCACAACCGTCTAGAACCTTCCAAAGGACCAGTGACGTTCTGCTCACACAACCCAAAAATGTGAGGAGTGTGTGTGAGGGTGTGTGTGTGAGGGTGTGTGTGTGAGGGTGTGTGTGTGAGGGTGTGTGTGTGAGGGTGTGTGTGTGAGAGTGTGATCCACTGTTGATCCTCCTCTGGGTTCTAGAGTGTTTGGAGGCAGGCTGAGGTTCCGTCAGCGTGTCAGACAGGATGAGCAGCACGTCTGCGGTGAGGTTCTCCTCCTATCTATGTAGGTCGTTCCTGTTTTCCCTCCGGCTGAGTGGGTTTTCCACATGAAGCTGCGTCTTTCCGGAGCTCGTCCGCCGCCCGGCAGCAGAGATCAGAGAGCGGCTCTTCCAGAACTACAGTTCCCACAATCCCTCACTGCCCCTCCATCATAACGATGAGATTCATTAAGAGCAGCAGCTCGTCCGTCCAGCCGGTCCTGCAGCCCAGCGGAGCTCCACACACCCGACCTCCTGCAGCAGATCGGCCTTCAGCCTCCGCCCCTGCTGTAGACACCGTCAGCTCTGAGGGGTTATTCTCTGGTGTATGATCACTGTGAAGAGCTGAGCTGGGTGATCATTGAGGAACGATGCACCATCAATAATATTTAATAGCTTTAATCAGAAAACTGTAAATCTGGGGAAACATGGTCTTGTCAGTAGGGGATAATGTAAAAAAAAAAAACAATCTATATGGAATAAAGTGTTAAAATAAATAAATAAATAAATAAATAAATAAAGCAAGCCAATAAGTGTATGTTAGAAAAATATATAATATGGTCTTCTCAGAAGGGAATAGTTAAAAATTGTTAGTGGGGAACAAAAATGACAAAATGTTTGTCAATATTTGAAAACTTTGATGAATTTATAAACAGACCTAATTTATCAAATATTGTTATTAAATTGTAAATCTGGGAAAATTTAACAAATTTGTAAACAGGAAAAAAGAACTTCAGGGAAATATTGTCGGGAAATGAGGAAAGAAAAGGTCAGCAGGGGAAACAACAAGCAGTCAACAATTAATCAATAAGAAAAATAAATAAATAAAATCGAACATAATTACAGTGTCAAAAACATTCCAATAAGTTAAACTGGGGGAAATATTGATTTTTCTGGAGGGTAATAGTTTCATCACTGCCTCAATAATTTCCTTAATAAGACTCCTATTACTTCTCCTGTCTCTACAGATTAATACAGCCTGCGCTGCTCCTGTACAGGCCTCATATACCCACTGAGACACTGCCAGCTCTCAGATCCCGTAACTCGAGGATCAATGATCAGAAATGTGTCAGTATAGGAAACACAGGGCAGTGGTGCTGAGCGGTTAGAGCTCCGGGATATTGATAACAGGGTTGTGGGTTCGATTCCCGGGCTCGGCAAGCTGCCACTGTTGGGCCCTTGAGCAAGACCCTTTACCCTCTCTGCTCCCCGGGCGCTGGAGTTGGCTGCCCACTGCTCTGGGTGTGTGTGTGTACTCACTGCCCCTAGTTCACTAGTGTGTGTGTGTGTGCGTGTGTGTGTGTTCACTACTAAAGATGAGTCAAATGCAGAGGACACATTTGGCTGTAGAATAGTGCAGTGACCGATACCTGCACCTTTACCTTTATGTGCAAATTTGGGGGTAAAATGGTCATATTTGTCCGTCAGCAAAACTTTAGTATTCGTCAAAAAATGCTAATCTTGTCAGTAAGAGGAAATTTGGGGAAACACTGTCAACAATCAATCAATAGTGAAAAATAAAAAAAAACTTTTTTATAAATATGAATAGTTTCATAACTTGGGGACAAAGTAATCAGATCCATGTCAGTATGGGAAATATTTATATGATATATTTACAGTGCATCCGGAAAGTATTCACAGCGCTTCACTTTTTCCACATTTTGTTAGGTTACAGCCTTATTCCAAATTGTATTAAATTAATCTCTTTCCTCAAAATTCTACACAAAATACCCCATTATGACCATGTGAAAAAAGTTTTCTTGAGAGTTCTGAAAATTTATTAAAATTAAAAAACAAAGAAATCATATTTACATAAGTATTCACAGCCTTTGTTTAATACTTTGTAGAACCACCCTTGGCAGCAACTACAGCCTCAAGTCTTTTTGAATATGATGCCACAAGCTTGGCACACCTCTCTTTAGGCAGTTTTGCCCATTCTTCTTTGCAGTACCTCTGAAGCTCCATCAGGTTGGATGGGAGACGTCTGTGCACAGCCATTTTCAGATCTCTCCAGAGATGTTCAATCGGATTCAAGTCTGGGCTCTGGCTGGGCCACTCCAGGACATTCACAGAGTGGTCCTGAAGCCACTCCTTTGAGATCTTGGCTGTGTGCTTCGGATCGTTGTCCTGCTGAAAAATGAACCGTCGGCCCAGTCTGAGGTCAAGAGCGCTATGGAGTAGGTTTTCATCCAGGATGTCTCTGTACATTGCTGCATTCATCTTTCCCTCTATCCTGACTAGTCTGGCAGTTCCTGCTGCTGAAAAACATCCCCATAGCATGATGCTGCCACCACCATGCTTGACTGTAGGGATGGTATTGGCCTCGTGATGAGCAGTGCCTGGTTTCCTCCAAACATGACGCCTGGCATTCACACCAAAGAGTTCAATCTTTGTCTCATCAGATCAGAGAATTTTGTTTCTCATGGTCTGAGAGTCCTTCAGGTGCCTTTTGGCAAATTCCAGACGGGCTGCCTTGTGCCTTTTACTAAGGAGTGGCTTTCGCCTGGCCACTCTGCCATACAGGCCTGATTGGTGGATTGCTGCAGAGATGGTTGTCCTTCTGCAAGGTTCTCCTCTCTCCACGGAGGAACGCTGGAGCTCTGACAGAGTGACCATCGGGTTCTTGGTCACCTCCCTGACCAAGGCCCTTCTCCCCCGATCGCTCAATTTAGATGGCCGGCCAGCTCTAGGAAGAGTCCTGGTGGTTCCAAACTTCTTCCATTTACGGATGATGGAGGCCACTGTGCTCATTGGGACCTTCAAAGCAGCAGAAATTTTTCTGTATCCTTCCCCAGATTTGTGCCTCGAGACTATTTTGTCTCGGAGGTCTACAGACAATTCCTTTGACTTCATGCTTGGTGTTTGCGCTCTGACATGCAGTCAACTGTGGGACCTTATATAGACAGGTGTGTGCCTTTCCAAATCATGTCCAATCAACTGGATTTACCACAGGGGGACTCCATTTAAGCTGTAGAAACATCTCAAGGATGATCAGTGGAAACAGGATGCACCTGAGCTCAATTTTGAGCTTCATGGCGAAGGCTGTGAATACTTACGTAAATGTGATTTCTTAGTTTTTTATTTTTAATAAATTTTCAGAACTCAAAACTTTTTTCACATGGTCATAATGGGGTATTTTGTGTAGAATTTTGAGGAAAGAGATTAATTTAATACAATTTGGAATAAGGCTGTAACCTAACAAAATGTGGAAAAAGTGAAGCGCTGTGAATACTTTCCGGATGCACTGTATATTATATTTATATTTATGGAAAATTTATAAACAGGAAGAAAATCAAATTGGTCAGGACTGATTTTAAAAGAGAATGTCAGTAGTTAATCTTGTCAGTAAGGGGAAATAGGGGGAAAAGGTTAGCAGAGGAAACACTGTCAACAATTAATAGTAAAAAAATAAATTAATGGAGTAAAACATGCTGATAAACAAAACTTAGGACCTTTTTTTGTAGATCAGAATAGTTTCATAACTTGGTGACGAAATGATCAGAACCGTGTCAGTATGGGAAATATTGGCCAATTTATAAACAGGAAGAAAATTGTAAAATTTGTCAGGATTGAAAAAAAATATAAAAAAATGGGCATATTTGTTAGCCAGCAAAACTTTATTATTCCTCAAAAAACGTCAGTCTTGTCAGTAAGAGGACAGCAGAGGAAACACTGTCAACAATTAATTAATAGCGAACATTTTTAAAAATGGAGTATGAGTCACATTACAAACTTTATTAGCATAACTTTTATAACTGGTGTCACAAAGCAGCTCTACATAATCAGTAATTAGTAAAAATCAATAACATAAGAAGACATGAAGGATCTCAGACCCCCAGTGAGCAGCCAAGGAGAACCTCCCTCAGAGCTGGAGGAAGAAACCTTGGGAGGAACCTAGACTCACAAGCGGGTCCTGACCCGTCCTCCTCTGATCAGAACTGATCAATAAATTATTGATAAACGTCACTAAACCATCTAAACTGTTGAACTGCTCTGATCATAATCATAATATAATAATCATGGTGTAGAATAAATAGTAAGTTCAACTTAGTTTGGAATAGTTTCATAACTTGGTGACGAAATGATCAGAACCGTGTCAGTATGGGAAATATTGGCCAATTTATAAACAGGAAATGGTCAAATTTGTCAGGATTGAAAAAAATGTCAGTAGTTGAAAGTCTGATCAGTCGAGAAGCTTTATGAAATAAAAGTGTGTGGAGGAAATGGCTGAGGAGCTGCTGGATAAGGGAGGACACTGCTGAGACGTCCAGAGCTCATCAGCTGAGTCACTGCGGGATATAAGAGCTTTTAACGAAGTCATTAATGAAGTGTCTGATTGAATGAAGGGATCCAGTGAAGCGCTCCTGCTTCACTGATCTACGTTCTGCTGACGGAACCGCTGTGATCGTTCATCTGGAGTGACGGAGGCCGAGATCGCGACCTCCGCCCGCTGTGGGATCGATGGTGAATCTAATTTGGGATATTAGAGCCGGTGTGATCGTCAGCAGCGCAGCGATCAGTAATTAGTCTCCTCTGGAGAACATTTAACGACTCCGCATCGGAGAGAAACGCTTACTGTAGACAGCGTGTCTCCCTCTCTCTGAGACAGTGTTACAGTAGCCATAGCAACGCCCTGTTATATTATAATAATTATAGTAATTGAACCCGTTTGCCGTTTATATACCGTATATCTCTCAAAGTTTCGGAGGCGTAGAAACAGTAACCTACGCCTCAGCCTGTGTCGCCTAGAGATTCCAGACCGTCTCGACAGGTGAATCATCTAACAGTAGAAGATGCACCAATCAGCCAGAACATTAGGACCACTGCTGCTGAAGTGAAGAACACGGATGATCTGGGTGAACGGGTGAACGGTCAGCTGTTGTGGATTGGAAGAACCAGACGACTGGGTCAGAACATCTCCAGAACATCAGGTATTAGGTCTTGTGGGGGGGGGGGGGGGGGGGGGTTCCTGCAGTATGCAGTGGTCAGTACTGACCTACCAAAAGTGCTCCAAGGAAGGACAACCTTGGGTCATCGATGCTCATGGAGGCCCCGCCCACCTCACAACTTACAGGACTTAGAGGATCTGCTGCTAACGTTGGTCTTGGTGCCCGAGACCACAGTAGGACACCTTCTGAGGTCTTGTGGAGTCCATGCCTCAACGGGTCAGAGCTGTTTTGGTGCCACAAGGGGGGCTACACAATATTGGGCATTGGGTGCTAATGTTCTGGCTGATGTTCTGGGGTAGTGACGTGTGTTAAGATGCTGCTTGTGAAGAGGAGCAGAGTAGTGCTGAGGAACTGAGGAACTGAGGAATTCGTTCATTAATTCATTCAGGTCCAAACTGCCGTCCCGACAGATCTGTAAGAGGCCGCGGACAGTTAGCCAATAGCCTCTGTCGATTTCTCTGATTGACTGGGCTGGCGGTCCCGCGGTCAGATTTCAGTCTGAGTGAATGAGAAGTTGGACCTTTAGAAGTTGGACCACGTAGTTGCATTCTGAACATTGCCACAAGGGGCGCTACAGCGGCAGCCTGGTGATCTTGTATCACTGCCGTGCTTTTTTTTACCGTCAACTGTCATCGCTGACCAGTTTGATGAGCCTCTCCCTCTGTCGCCCCCCTGAGGACTGAGTGTTTAACTGCAGCAGTACCGTAAGAACACACGGGCCTTGGCTTTTGCGACTGGGTTCTTGTGTTTAGGCAGAACACTCCGCCACTCTGTCAGTGGCGTCTTCAGGTTCTGATGGTGTTTGGGTGAGTAGTTGGACCTTGTTGCTGTCGGAGTATTAGGGCAGGCTCGGCTGTGTGTCCGGGTTCCAGGTTCTGATGTTCTGGGTTCTGATGGTGTTTGGGTGAGCGGTTGGACCTTGTTGCTGTCGGAGCATTAGGGCAGGCTCGGCTGAGTCTCCGGGTTCCAGGTTCTGATGTTCTGGGTTCTGATGGTGTTTGGGTGAGCAGTTGGACCTTGTTGCTGTCGGAGTATTAGGGCAGGCTCGGCTGTGTGTCCGGGTTCCAGGTTCTGATGGTGTGAATGAGCTGCAGCAGTGAAGGCCAGGTCAGTTAATCTCATTGGGCTCAGGCTGGACCGCCGCTGAGGGACCGGTCGTCTGTCTGCGGCTGGCATACTGAAACGGATTTGGATGTGGACACACACACACACACACACACACACACACACACACACACACACACACACACACACTACTGCTTACAGCCTGCGAGACTGTGAGACTCTTCCGGCTGCAGGGCCGGTCGTCCTCCTGGTCTCTGTAAAGGCAGTAAAGTAATTGGGGGGGGTGTCTTCCTCTCGCTGCTGCTGTGTGAACCGTGACCATAGAAACCTGTGCAGTGTAGCCAGGAAAACTTCACCATGGAAACAGATGTAGCGTACGCATGGAAATGCCTAAGGCATGAGCATGGAAAATGGTGGTAGTGTATCTATGGGAACAGGTGTAGCACAACAATGGCAACCGGTGTAGCGTATCCAGGGGATCAGCTGTAGCGTATCCATGGGAACAGGTGTGACACAACGATGGAAACGGGTGTAGCATATCCATGGGAACAGGCGCAGTGTAACCGTGGAAACGAGTGTAAAATAACAATGGACACGAATGTAGCGTCTCCATTGAAATGGCTGTAGCGCGACCAGTGTTTCCGTAGATATTGGTGTAGCTTATCAGTGGAAAAGTGTGGAGTGTAACCATGGAAACGAATTTAGCATAATTGTGGAAACAGGTGCAGCATGACCATGGAAACAAGCACAGTGTAACCATGGAAATGGGTACAGAGCAGTCATGGAAATGGGTATAGTGTATATGTAGAAGTGGGTGTGGCACAACCATGGATATGGATGCAGTGTATCTATGGGAAGGTGGAGAGAGAGAGAGCA
>NC_132897.1:261256-263756 GCF_030463535.1 Salminus brasiliensis
AACGTTTCCATGGTTGCTATACTCAGTTTCATGGTTATGCTAAAGCCAATCGCATGGTTACACCATACCTATTTCCATGGTTACGCTACTTCCATTTTCATGGTTATGTTGCATCCATTTTCAAGGTAGCTGTACCTACTTTCATGATAGTGCTAAAGCCATTTCCATGGTTATACTTCACCCGTTTCCATGGTTACGCTACACCCATTTTCTATGGTTGCACCCATTCTCATGTTATTGCTACAATGGTCTCTTTGAATATGCCAAAGCCATTTCCATGGTTACGTTACTTCCATTCCAGTGGTTGTAGTATGCCCATTTCCGTGTGCAACTCTTACCCGTTTACGTTGTTGCTACACCCATTTCCATGGCTCTGCTACATCAGTCTCTGTCTCAGTCTGTGGTACTCTGGCAGTAATGAGAATATTACTGGCTGAAGGGGAGCACTGTGATTGGTTGGAGGGCTCACTTGCATATTGCAGCCAATATCGCAATTAACAAGTGACTTTGCGGCGCCATGTTACACACACACACACACACACACACACACACACACACACACACTCCCTGTGTGTGAGTATGAATGGTAGGTAATGTAATCCACTGTGTGTCTGGTCCAGTTATAGTAGCTCAGTTTAAGCCCGGCCCGAGTTCCTCCCGCTCTGCTGGTATTATTATATATGAAGCCAGGCAAGGAGAGCTAATTGTGGCTTAGCCTCATCGCTCACATCTGCAGCCCTGGAGAGGCCTGGTCCTTATTCACACAGCCCTGGTTTAGTCTGTGGGGGAGTTCATAATTTGTTCATTTACTGTATTTAATATTTAAGTGTTTCATGTTTAAACATTGTTTTTTTTATTTGGTTAATATACTGTGGCTTTATGTGCTAAGGCTGTGTTAAAGCTATGGTGGGATTGCATACGTGGAACACCCCACCCGCTTGGGGTTGCTATAGTATTGTAGGTGGTTGCTATGGGGTTTCTAAGAATCAGACATCAATCATAATGAACGACTGTGGCCAAGATGTGACCTGTGTGTCAGAGTGAACGGCAGAAACACACTGACTCTGACGCTAAATCTGGTTCTGATTGGACCGCCTTCGACCCAGCCTGAACAGCCTCAGATCTGCACTGCTACATGGTGGCTATGGGGTTGCTAAGTGCCTCTTGTAGTAACCCAGGAGGAAGCAAGGGTGTTGCTTTGTGGTTGTTATGGTGTGGCTAAGCCGGTGTTTATTATCCTATGAGGTTGCCATGGGGTCGCTAGGCTGTTGTTCCTGTACCCGATGTGATCACTATGGGGTTCTTATTCAGTTGCTGTTCTCTCCAAGGTGGTTCCTATGGGGTTGCTAGTATACTTTGTGGTTGCTAGGGGGTTGCTGTCATATCCTGGGTGGTTGCTTTGGGGTTCCTGTTCAGTTGCTATTTTATCCTAGATGGTTGCTATGGGGTTGCTACGTGGTTGCTGTAGTATCCCAGGTTGAAGCTATGGTGGGATTGCATACATGGAACACCTCACCCACTTGGGGTTGCTATAGTATTGTAGGTGGTTGCTATGGGGTTTCTAAGAACTCAGAATCAGAAATTATTCATATAGAACTACTGACTGAATGTCTCTCTCTCTCTCTCTCTCTCTCTCTCTCTCTCTCTCTCTAGGTGTCCGTGGTTATCTAGCTCTATCTCTCCGGCTGTTCCTCTCTATAATGGCGTGGTTTTTCTCTTCGTTCTGGCCAATTTCAGCATGGCCACCTTCATGGACCCCGGAGTTTTCCCCAGAGGTCAGTGCCTTTTCTTACCAATAACATCCTGAAGTAGCTTCACCGACACACAGATCTGCACTTTCCAACACCTTATTATCCTGACCTTTCTGTATGAAGGGCCGCTTTATTTGCTGAACAGCAACCTGCATGTATTCCTCTGCCATTATCATATATATATATATTACCTGAGGTTTGTGGACACCCCACTTTAAGCTGCACTTTAGCTGACCCATTTGTCTAGTCCCTGTAGAGAAGAAGTACTGCCAATAGAATAGGACTCTCTGGAGCAGATCAACATCATGACCCTATTGGCTCCATGCTGCCTAATAATGCCAGGCGTGGGCTAGAGGGGTATAAAGCCCCCCAGCATTGAGGAGCTGTGGAGCAGTGGAGGAACTGTGTTCTCTGGAGTGATGGTGGAGGAGCTCCATCCAGTACTTTTGGGATGAGTTGGGGATGATGAGGTGGGGTGGTGATCATCATCCTCCAACATCCTGACCTTACTAACGCTCTTGTCGCTGAATGCAATCAAATCCTCACAGCAATGTTCCTCCTCCAGAATCTAGTAGAAAGTCTTCTTCTCTGGACAGTAGAGACAGTTACTTCAGCAGAAGCAGGATCAGATATTTAATAGCCTTTAAAAAAAGGATGTGAAGGACGTTCTTCCACCCAAAAAAGTAGTCCCACCATAAGTGTGACATGATAAGATAGACACTAGCTAATTTAAGCTAAAGCAGCTAGTG
>NC_132897.1:271256-281256 GCF_030463535.1 Salminus brasiliensis
TTATTTGAATCCAGTATGAATCTGCAGTCTGACAGTAATAATTAAATAGACAGTAATACAGTACAGTTCACATTAAGTCAGAGTGCTGAGAGCCGGACGGCAGAACTTAATCACACTGACCTCATTTTTATTTAAGGCATTAATTAAGACTCAATTCATGCTAATTAAGGCTTAATTCATGTTAATGTTGTGTTTAGTTGTAAAAACTATTATTTTTATGTTCTGCTGTTTATGTTTATGTTAATCCAGTATGAATCTACAGTGTGTGGTTTTTACAGGTTTACAGTAATAATTATGGAGTGATTTTAATCAGTTCTGCCGTCCGGCTCTCAGCACTCTGTACTGTATTACTGTCTATTTAATTATTACTGTCAGACTGCAGATTCATACTGGATTAAAATCACTCCACAATTATTACTGCAAACCTGTAAAAACTACACACTGTAGATTCATACTGGATTAAAATCAGGACATAAAAATAATAGTAAAGACAGCATTAACATGAATTAGGTCAGTGTGTTTGAGTGTGTTATCAATCTCAGATGGATATTTCTGGTTGGGGAGCACTCTGATATAATTTCATTTAAACAATTACTGTCCTTTTAATGATTACTGTCAGACTGCAGATTCATACTGGATTAAAATCACTCCACAATTATTACTGTCAGGCTGAAAGACACTGTCTTTCATTTTATTTCATATTATTTTATGTCCTGATTTTAATCCAGTATGAATCTACAGTGTGTAGTTTTTACAGGTTTGCAGTAATAATTGTGGAGTGATTTTAGTCCAGTATGAATCTGCAGCCTGACAGTAATAATTAAATAGACAGTAATACAGTACAGAGTGCTGAGAGCCGGACGGCAGAACTGATAACAAACTCAATCACACTGACCTCATTTTATTTAAGGCATTAATTAAGACTCTGAGACCACTGTGGGACTAATAAAGGATTATTTTATCTTATCTCAAGGCCTAATTCATGCTAATTAAGGCTTAATTCATGCTTGATTCTTGATTCTTATGTTCTGATTGTAATCCAGTATGAATCAGTCTGAGTTGTTTACGTCTTTCCACTCAGATTATGATGTCTGAAGACTCCAAATCTGCCGCTATTTTGGAGGAAAGAGGTCACGACTACCGCTCCGAACCCAACCTGGACCTGCCTGATTATGGTGCTGCTCCGCTTCACCGGACCTTCCAGTCGTCTCCATTCCAGCTGGATTCGATCAGCACCAGCCCGCGCTCGCTCAGCCTCAAGCATGGCGGCCGCAGGGCTGAGCTCACGCCACCAGGGGGTGGCAGACCCGACCCGGTCGTTTCCACTCCGACACACAGGGGCGTGTTTTCTCCGGGGACTCTTTCCAGCCGCAATGGGAGCTTGTCCTATGACAGCCTGCTGACGCCCAGCATAGCGCCCTCTGCTGGTGAGTGCGCTGCCCATCCAGGTGTGCCGACCATGGGCTTCCATTCACCTTTCCTGCCCACCAAAATGTGCCACGTGCGCAGGCCTGAACTGCAGGGGCAGCCCATCGCGTCCCCGTACAGCCCTGTGCGCGCGGGGCTGATGTACGGACGCCATTCGCCTCACCTGAGGGAAAGAGAGCAAGAGAGAGAGCGAGAGAGAGATCCCTCGCCCGTCCGCTACGACAACCTCTCCAAAACCATCATGGCGTCCATCCAGGAGAGGAAGGAGATGGAAGAAAGAGAGAAGCTCGTAAGCCGCCACGTCCAAGCTAACTACGCTAACGACTCGGGCGTCTTCGACGGGTGTAGCCGAATCCCACCCGGAGCGTGTTACCCTGACGGGCAAAGGGCGCCCGGGAATAGAGGGTACGGCTCCCGTGACAACCTAATAGGGGCGGGATTAGTGGGGTACACCCCCCGGACCCCCGTGCTCCGCTCCTCTGCCTCCTCGTTAGTCCGAGCCCCCAGGACGTCCACTACCTCCCTCCATACGGAGGCCGGGGGAGGGGGGAACCTCCAGTACCGCTCTCCAGCCCACCAACCCCTCCAACCCCACCATTCTCCTGCAGTCGCACCCAGATCTCCATCCTACTCCCACCAGAAGGTCTCCTTCATCAGCTCCCTGGAAAGAGCGGAGTCTCCACACTTAGGAACGAGGTACGGAGTTAGTGAGGCTCTGTAACTTGGTCCTATTGGCTGGTATTGTATTGGTATTGATAATGTATTGGTATTGTATTGGTATTGGTATTGTACTGGTACTGGTCTTATATCGGTATTGTATTGGTATTATATTGGTATTGGTATTGTATTGGTATCGTATGTGTATTGGTATTATATTGGTATTGATATAATATTGGTATTGGTATTGGTATTGTATTGGTATTGATATAATATTGGTATTGGTATCGTATGTGTATTGGTATTATATTGGTATTGGTATAATATTGGTATTGGTATTGGTATTGTATTGGTATTGGTATTGTATTGGTATCGTATGTGTATTGGTATTGTATTGGTATTGATATAATATTGGTATTGGTATCGTATGTGTATTGGTATTATATTGGTATTGGTATTATATTGGTATTGGTATTGGTATTGTATTGGTATTGGTATTATACTGGTATTGGTATCGTATGTGTATTGGTATTGTATTGGTATTGGTATTATATTGGTATTGGTATCGTATGTGTATTGGTATCGTATGTGTATTGGTATTATATTGGTATTGGTATTGGTATTATATTGGTATTGGTATCATATGTGTATTGGTATTGTATTGATATTATATTGATATTGTATTGGTATTATATTGGAATTGGTATTGACACTAGTATTGTGTTGATTTGGGTTTGGTACTGTTCTTGTGTTTAAATTTGGATTTGCACTGGTTTGGTAGTGGAGGGCTATTGATGCTATATTGATATTGGTACTGTGTCGGTACTGTATAAGTATTAGTACAGTATGTATGGATATTGGTGCTGTATTGGTATTGGTGCTGTATGGATATTGGTGCTGTATTGGTATTGGTGCTGTATGGATATTGGTGCTGTATTGGTATTGGTGCTGTATGGGTATTGGTTCTGTATAGTTATTGGTTCTGTATTGGTATTGGTGCTGTATGGGTATTGGTTCTGTATGGGTATTGGTTCTGTATAGTTATTGGTTCTGTATGGGCATTGGTTCTGTATGGGCATTGGTTCTGTATAGTTATTGGTTCTGTATGGGTATTGGTTCTGTATGGGTATTGGTTCTGTATGGGTATTGGTTCTGTATAGTTATTGGTTCTGTATGGGTATTGGTTCTGTATAGTTATTGGTTCTGTATAGTTATTGGTTCTGTATGGGTATTGGTTCTGTATACGTATTGGTTCTGTATGGGTATTGGTTCTGTATGGGTATTGGTGCTGTATGGGTATTGGTGCTGTATGGGTATTGGTTCTGTATAGTTATTGGTTCTGTATGGGCATTGGTTCTGTATGGGCATTGGTTCTGTATGGGCATTGGTTCTGTATGGCTATCAGCGCTTTCTAACATTTCTTTGTTCCCTTATTTGTAGAGAGGACCTCGGTCAGGTCAAAGTCAACGGGCAGCCCAAAGGCCAGGTGCGAGACTGCCACCTTGGGGCTCCCTCTGGAACTGCGCTCAGCCCCAGCAGACACACCAACGTCAAAAAGGTGACGGGGGTGGGAGGGACTACTTATGAGATTTCAGTTTAACGGAGGGCAGAAGTAACCAATCCCTGTGTGAAGAAGCACTGCCATGGCAACCGACACTACCACCACCATCACCAACTACAGCTGCGGCGGCGGCGACGATGGCGACTGTGCAAAAAGTGAAATCTTCTTTGTTTTTACTTTGATCTGGAAGAACACTGTAACAGACCAATCACAGCCTTTCTCACATGGGACACATGGTCCAATCAGAGAAGGTTTCTTCACTGTGCCTGTCTCTGCCCTTTTGGTGACTGAAGGGATGGGCGGAAACATTACTGTGTGTGTGTGTGTGTGTGTGTGTGTGTGTGTGTGTGTCTGTATTTGTTAGTGTGTGTGTGTGTGTGTTTGTCTGTCAGTCAAATGTTTATCAGGAGTTTTTAAAGGGGCAGTCCGCCGTTCTCCAGTCTGGTGTGTATGTGTATGTGTGTGTATGTGTGTATGTGTGTATGTGTGTGTGTGTGTGTGTGTGTATGTGTGTGTGTGTGTGTGTGTGTGTGTGTGTGTGTGTGTGTGTGTGGGTGTGTATCAGTAGACTCAGCTACCACAGCCTGTCACTCCAACACCATCCCCTGAACTTAGAAAACAGAAGCCACGCCCCCTCCAACCTCGCTCATAGTAGAAGTCTATGGGCGTATGCTAAACTGCATTTTTTCTGGTATCCATGGCAATAAGGCGGAGCCTTTCAAAGCCAATCATACAGATTTACTGCTTATATTACAAACAGCTCTGAGTGACGAGTTCATGTGTTTCTAATAAGCGTTAACTGACTGACCGCTATGAGTGAGGTTGGAGGGGGCGTGGCTTCTGCTGTCGTCTAAGTTCAGGGGATGGTGTTGGAGTGACAGGCTGAGGTAGCTGAGCGTACTCTACTGACACACACACACACACACACACACACACACACACACACACCAGACCGGAGAACGCCGGACTGCCCCTTTAAGTGCCAGCTGGCCTTACTGTGTCCCTTTATTCAAATGATGTAATAAAAGAATATGGGTTAAAAAAGCTCTAAAGCTCTGAAGCATCAAGTTTAAAGGTTTCTCTCTCTGTAAAGGGCTGAATATTCCTGCTGTCCGTTTATTAACATCTCTACTCTAATGAAACGGTGCTGGTTCCACTGCGTCTGTGTGGAACTGATTCTCCCATCCTGAATGTGGAAACACCTCCATCTACAGCCGCCCCCACTGAAGAGCACCCAGAATCCCCTCTTCATCATTTCCAGACTGGAGCTGCTACTGGTGTGAAATTCAGGTCTAATACAATGACTCGCTACAAATTGTTGGAATTTTATTAAATATTAAAACTATAATATTAAAAATACTTTTATAAATCTGTTGTTACATCGAGAGTTCCGTATGTTATTGTAGTTATACTTTAAATAACATTTAATTATTAAAACAAAAACATAAAATATATAAATTAATAATATTTTTTAAACTTTTTATCTTACGTTTTTATATAACAAATATTAATATTACAATGATGATATGTTAGTATTAACTAGGTCGATATTATTATGATATTTGAATAAATAATTGAGGTGACAATAATTTGACTCAATTAAAATAGAATTAAAATAGTTACTTTTTTACTAACTTCACATATATCAAACTTTTATATATAAAAAACTATAATAACTTTATAATAATATTGGTAAATTGGTAAAAATTAGTTATATAGGTATTGTTGTTGTTGTTGTTGTTGTTATTAATAGTGGTAATCATAGTAGTAGTAGTTTCTACTATAATATGAATTATAATAACCTCAATTATCATAAATATATACCTAATATTATTATTGAAGTTAAAATATTTTGTATACATGTATTTTGTCATAATAATTATATTATTATTTTTATTATTATTATTATTGTTATTTAGAGGTCCTACTAATGTAACTATAATTTATATTATAATAGACCTAAATTATTCCAGCTATAGTTGATACACTTATAGTAACTTTATAATAACTAATTCATATTAGTCTTAATTAATAATAGTGGCTGTAATATTTTCACTATTTCATCATCACCTCAGATATAATAATCCTTCATTATAATTTGAGTTTATCCTCAATTATCACAGTTATAACCCAAGTGAATATTAAAATTCCAGCAGTTTGGAGGTGAGGAGTTTTATTAGGCTGATTATGTGAAATGAACACCAGCAGCTACGGGCCGGTCAGTCATCAGGGTGAGGTCAGGTCAGGATGTTCGGTCTGTTGGTGAGGTCACTGGTGGACACAGCCGTTAGGAAGGTGGGATGTGAACGGTGCTGCTGCGCAAACGGACCTGATTAATTTACATATGCAAATAAACGCAGAGCCGTGCAATTTAGTTCCGAACAGCAGAGCAGTGATTACACTGATTGACCAAAGCTTGACCAAAACACCTGCAAAAACTCACCTGTGATTGGTCAGGATTGGTCAACGCTCACTGATTGGTTAGAGGCTCATTTGCATGTTGCTGCATATTAATATCAGTATTGCTAAAGCCAGTATCGCCAAAATGATTAACAGAAGACATGTCGGGCAGCCCTGTCACACAACGTGAATCACCGGGCAGGTGAAACACACCTGTAGTGAATGTCCAGAGGTGTCCGGTACCTTAACCTCGCAGTCAGAACAGCCGGGTTCTGTACTGAACTGAACTGGAGGGTAGATTGTAGTCCCCTTCATAAACATCCTTTTTAATATTTGTCTGTTTTTTACAGTTATCATGTAAAATTGACCTGCCTACTGTCAGACTCCGCCCACTAGTGTGCTTAGTTGGACAAGCTCCCATTTAACCCTAATGAGAGACTGTAGCTCCGCCTCCTCAGTGTATATCACAATACCTACATTTAGAGCGTTATTAATATTCACCCTAATGAGAGACTGTAGCTCCGCCTCCTCAGTGTATATCACAATACCTACATTTAGAGTTATTAATATTCACCCTAATGAGAGACTGTAGCTCCGCCTCCTCAGTGTATATCACAATACCTACATTTAGAGCGTTATTAATATTCACCCTAATGAGAGACTGTAGCTCCGCCTCCTCAGTTTATATCACAATACCTACATTTAGAGTTATTAATATTCACCCTAATGAGAGACTGTAGCTCCGCCTCCTCAGTGTATATCACAATACCTACATTTAGAGCGTTATTAATATTCACCCTAATGAGAGACTGTAGCTCCGCCTCCTCAGTGTATATCACAATACCTACATATAGAGCGTTATTAATATTCACCCTAATGAGAGACTGTAGCTCCGCCTCCTCAGTGTAATAAATTAATAACACTCTAAATGTAGGTATTGTGATCTACACTGAGGAGGCGGAGCTACAGTCTCTCATTAGGGTGAATATTAATAACACTCTAAATGTAGGTATTGTGATCTACACTGAGGAGGAGGAGCTACAGTCTCTCATTAGGGTGAATATTAATAACGCTCTAAATGTAGGTATTGTGATATACGCTGAGGAGGCGGAGCTACAGTCTCTCATTAGGGGGAATATTAATAACTCTAAATGTAGGTATTGTGATATACACTGAGGAGGCGGAGCTACAGTTAGGGTTGAATGGAAGTTTGTCCAACTGAGCAACACTAGCTATGGAAGAACACATTTGTGGGTGGAGCTAAGAGAGGGGGATTGACATCTACGCCATATAAAAGAATCACAGCCATTGTTTTTTTTTTAATCTAGTTGAGTTATTTGATATATTTCTCCTTTTATACAGGTGTTTAAATCTGGAGTGGATGTTTGTATTTGTGTGGATTTTGTTATAATTTATTATATATGTGTACAATTATCTGCTTTTTTGGGGTCAGAAATAAATGTTTGTTTAGGGGTCGTTTCAGTACGGGGCAGAATGTGGGGAGGCTTGACCTAAAGGGGAAGTCCAGTGATTTTTAAAAGTTCTCTGCGTAGTTAAACGTCTAAGAGGGGGGGTTTGTTGGGTTTAGGGGTGTTCGATGTGAAACACTTGGTTCTAGATAACCTCCCCCAGTCAGAGCTGGAGTTCTACAGTGGAGGTGAAGGGAAGCAGACGTCTGAAGCTCTACTAAAAGCTCCTCACAGAAAGTTCTTCACCTAATGGTGATGAAGACGCTGCCTGATGCCTGAGACACGGTTCTACCAGAGTTCTGAGAAGAGTTCGGCTCTAGAACCTGCTTTTAGAACCAGATCATTAAAATGGTGGAGGGATACATGCTGCAGGGTGTAGTGCAGCTACAGAAAGTAGTCCCTAAAGAAAACTGCATTAGTTCAGATTCTCTATTCACTATTTTACCATCATCATCATCATCATCATCATCATCACTCCATATAAAACTCAGAAGACTCGTGTAGCTGCACTGGTGGGTTTAGATAGGAGATAAATTATGGGCTGTATCTGTGTTGTTGTAGTCATGGCGACTGACACCTGCTTCCGTTCACCTCCACTGTACAGAGATCAGAGTGGGTCAGTTTCTCTACAGTGAAGCTCAGTTTCACACCGAACCCCCAAAACCCGACTGACTAAACTCACAGACTGAGTTATGGGGGAATTTTGGAAATCTGGTGGAGTTCCCCTTTAAGGGAATGAACGCTGGATCTGCTCAGAGAAATGAATCTGCTGTCATATCGGAGCACATCAGCCTTTTTATAGTCATATGCATACCTAGTTAATGTTTTCGTAGAACAGGTAAAACTCAGCGTTTAAGTTACTGTGCTTTACTGTAGTTACTGACTGACACCATCAGGGGGCTTCGATCATACTTGATCTTGTGTAACATTTATTTAATCTCATACTTTCATATCGGACTTTTCTATGGCTCCTTCGGTTCAGAGCGCTCCTGCAGTCTGAACGCTGTGGCTGTGTCGTGTGATCGTGTCGTATGAAGTCAGGTTTTGCCCTTTTTGAAGAAAGGAGAGGTGGTCTGGCTTTTCCTCCTGCGCTGTCTGGCACAGCAGGCCATTCAGGAGGAAGAGAAGAAGGAGGTGTGTACAATTACAGATAAGACCACGGGACTGTCTGTTCAATAAAGAATTGTGTTCTGAAGAAAAGAAAATATTATAGTTTGATATCGAGGTACAGCTGTTATTTTTTTGTTCATCCAAGAAAAAAGTATCTGAATAAATATAGCCTGAAAGTCGACGAGTTCCCTTGCTTTCTTTTCTGTTATGAACATCCAGCCTTTTTCTCCAACATCTCCAACATCTTCCTAACAATGTTCTTAAATGAGTTCAGATTAGATCACTCCTCTCACTCTGGAGCTGCTTTACTGTAGATCACTCCTCTCACTCTGGAGCTGCAGCTTTACTGTAGATCACTCCTCTCACTCTGGAGCTGCTTTACTGTAGATCACTCCTCTCACTCTGGAGCTGCTTTACTGTAGATCACTCCTCTCACTCTGGAGCTGCTTTACTGTAGATCACTCCTCTCACTCTGGAGCTGCTTTACTGTAGATCACTCCTCTCACTCTGGAGCTGCAGCTTTACTGTAGATCACTCCTCTCTCTCTGGAGCTGCTTTACTGTAGATCACTCCTCTCACTCTGGAGCTGCAGCTTTACTGTAGATCACTCCTCTCACTCTGGAGCTGCAGCTTTACTGTAGATCACTCCTCTCACTCTGGAGCTGCTTTACTGTAGATCACTCCTCTCACTCTGAAGCTGCTTTACTGTAGATCACTCCTCTCACTCTGGAGCTGCTGCTTTACTGTAGATCACTCCTCTCACTCTGGAGCTGCTGCTTTACTGTAGATCACTCCTCTCACTCTGGAGCTGCTGCTCTACTGTAGATCACTTCTCTCACTCTGGAGCTGCAGCTTTACTGTAGATCACTCCTCTCACTCTGGAGCTGCAGCTTTACTGTAGATCACTCCTCTCACTCTGGAGCTGCAGCTTTACTGTAGATCACTCCTCTCACTCTGGAGCTGCTTTACTGTAGATCACTTCTCTCACTCTGAAGCTGCTTTACTGTAGATCACTCCTCTCACTCTGGAGCTGCTGCTTTACTGTAGATCACTCCTCTCACTCTGGAGCTGCAGCTTTACTGTAGATCACTCCTCTCACTCTGGAGCTGCTGCTTTACTGTAGATCACTCCTCTCACGCTGGAGCTGCAGCTTTACTGTAGATCACTCCTCTCACTCTGGAGCTGCAGCTTTACTGTAGATCACTCCTCTCACTCTGGAGCTGCTGCTTTACTGTAGATCACTCCTCTCACGCTGGAGCTGCAGCTTTACTGTAGATCACTCCTCTCACTCTGGGCCTTTTTCACTGTAGATCACACCTCTCACACAGGTTACCATGGATATGGGAGTGTTTTAACAATGGTAACAGATGTGGTG
>NC_132897.1:286256-310454 GCF_030463535.1 Salminus brasiliensis
GTACCCTTCCATACCCTTCTATACCCATATTCTATATACCCATATTCTATAGCCCATATTCATACCCCTACTCATACCCATCCATACGTATATGTGGTTTCTGTCTCTGGATGACTCTCTGTTATCTAGAACATGCACTGAATCGTCAGAAGTGGTCATGAATGGCAGAATTCTTAGATTCACTAAAGGGCCTTTACTGAATATCAGTGTGAGTAGATGTTTGTGTGTGTGTGTGTGTGTGTGTGTTTGTGTGTGTGTGAGTGTGAGAGAGTGTGGAGGTACCCATCTCACATTATTACGTGCCTGAAGAGGCCTGCTTAATGCTGCCTTTGTGTTCTTTTGTATGCAGTTGATTTTTTGGAATGAGCATGAAAAATGTGCTCCATCGCCTCCGAGGAACATCATCAGAGCTTCTGTTCAGAAAGGCAGGATTACCAGAATGACGTTGTCCCACTGTAATGTTTGTTGTAGTAGCCATCCATACCCGTCTATACTAGAACATTTAAACCCATACCCACCTATACTCGCATCCACCTATACTCGCACCCACCTATACTCATACCCACCTACACTCAGACCCACCTACACTCAGACCCACCTACACTCAGACCCACCTATACTCATACCCACCTATACTCTTACCCACCTATACTCTTACCCACCTACACTCTTACCCACCTACACTCTTACCCACCTACACTCTTACCCACCTACACTCAGACCCACCTATACTCAGACCCACCTATACTCTTACCCATCTATACTAGAACATTCATACCTATACCCACCTATACTCACAGCCATCCATCCTCATAGCCATCCATACCCGTCTATACTAGAACATTTAAACCTATAACCAGACATGCCCATACCCACCTATACTCGCACCCACTTATAATCACACCCACCTATAATCACACCCACCTAAACCCATACCCACCTATACATTTACATTCATATTTACATTTATGGCGTTTAGCTGATGCTCTTATCCAGAGCGACTTACGAGGTTACTCATATTACAGAAGGCGGGCCAATGTAGTGTTAGGAGTCCAAGGACTCCTAACACCTTATTGGTGTAGCACAGGATAGTCACCCAGACTGGGAATCGAACCCCAGTCTCCCACATGGTGTGGTAGCTCACTGACAGGTAGTGGTGTTATCTTTTGCGCCACACCAACCATCACACTCACCTATACTAGAACATTCATACCCATACCCACCTATACTCATACCCACCTATACCCATACCCACCTATACCCATACCCACCTATACCCATACCCACCTATACCCATACCCACCTATACTCATACCCACCTATACTCACAGCCGTCCATCCTCACAGCCGTCCATCCTCATAGCCGTCCATCCTCATAGCCATTCGTACACAGCTATACTCATACCTACACTCTGACACGATCGTACCCTTGTGATATACCACAAACACTGTATGGACAAAAGTAATGGGACACCTGCTCATTCACTGTTTCCTCTGAAATCAAGGATATTACAAGAGTTTCTCCTGCTTCTGTTGGAGTGACTGTCTCTACTGTCCAGAGAAGACGACTTTCTACTAGATTTTGGCTGATCATGGCTGTGAGGATGTGATTGCATTCAACCACAACAAAGCTCAGGATGCAAAGCACGGTCAGGATGTTGGAATATGATCACCACCTCATCTCATCTCCAACTCTCCAACTCATCCCAAAAGTACTGGATGGAGAGAACACAGTTCCTCCACTGCTCCACAGCTCCTCAATGCTGGGGGGCTTTATACCCCTCTAGCCCACGCCTGGCATTATTAGGCAGCATGGAGCCAATAGGGTCATGATGATGATCTGCTCCAGAGAGTCCTATTCTATTGGCAGTACTTCTTCTCTACAGGGACTAGCTGTGTGTGCATTTGCACATCTGTGTCAGCAATGGGTGCAACATTAGAAGGGGTGTCCACAAATATTTGGACGAATAGTGTATAATGTTGGGATATTGTCATGTCACACACTTTGTGTGTGTGTGTGTGTGTGTGTGTGTGTGTGTGTTCTGCCACTGAATTCTCCTGCTCCTTTGTTTCTTGCCTGTGTGAGGTTTAATGGTGTTGGCTCTGCTGGTTGAATCACATACCAAATCTGTGAATAATTTCTGTAAATGAGTCAGCAGCCTACCATTGATAGCGCATTCTCACACACACACACACACACACACTCACTCTTTAAACACACCCCCAATCCGGACATACTCACATGTGGGGAAATTGCACACCAAACTATGTTAATTGGTGCAAAACCACCCATATGGACCTCAGAACCGTACTGGCCAGCACACCACATTTTTGGGAGCATTTGGGGATATGATGTTTCATCACATTTCCAGCATCACGTATCTGTGAGTGCTAAAACCCCCCTCTACACAGCGCTGTGGTCTGGAGGGCAGAACTGTGGGTACATTTTAGCTGCTAGGATTAATAATCATGGCCTTGACTTTTCCCGACACGAATTAGGTCTAAAGTTTGACTAATTCATGCTGTCGGGGGAATTCTCCACTGCAAACGTCCAGAAAAGGCCGTAAACTATGGTGAGCAGTTTCAGCCTAACATCACAGCAGTGAGTCCTAACTCAGCTTCTTCCAGTAAACCTCTGATTCAGTGCAGCTTTTACTGATCAGATCAGATCTAACTGATATTATACTAGTAATAATATCAGATCAGCAGGTTTTTCACTCTGTCTGATCCATCACAAATAAGAAAATTATATTATAGAGATCCTAAAAAATCCTAAATGCACATTACAGCTAATCACAATTACACTAGAGCTCTTTAATTAGCATTCGTACAGGTCAGAACTCTGGAATTTAGCGACATGTTGTGCACCTGGAGTTTTTACTAGCTGTAGAAATCTGGGATTACAATTTGTAGTAGTGAAAAGTATCTGTAGATCTCTATTACTGGAGCTTTTACTTAAATACTGCCAATAGAATAGGACTCTCTGGAGCAGATCAACATCATGACCCTATTGGCTCCATGCTGCCTAATAATGCCAGGCGTGGACTAGAGGGGTATAAAGCCCCCCAGCATTGAGGAGCTATGGAGCAGTGGAAGAACTGTGTTCTCTGAATGATGGTGGAGGAGCTCCATCCAGTACTTTTGAGATGAGTTCGGGATGATGAGGTGGGGTGGTGATCATCATCCAATATCCTAACTTCCCTAATTCTCTTGTTGCTGAATGCAATCAGATCCTCACAGCAATGCTCCTCCTCCAGAATCTAGTAGAAAGTCTTCTTCTCTGGACAGTAGAGACCGTTACTCCAACAGAAGCAGGATCAGCTCTTTTAATAACCTTGTTTTCAGAAGAAACAGTGAATGATCAGGTGTCCCAATACTTTTGTCCATGTAGTGTATCTAGTGTGTGTGTTATAGTGCAGAAGTGGCCTGCAGGTGTCTGGCCCGAAAATTTAGATGCAGCAGTTGAGTGGGAGATAGAGACGTACGCAGGGAGGGAGGAGTGTGTGTGTGTGTGTGTGTGTGTGTTTGACATCACAGAGCAGATATGTGATAAGTGGAGGTGGTGTGTACTGGGTAGTTTTGCAGCTGTGTGGACGAGGGTCAAGGCTTCCTCCTCTGTGTTGACGCTGAAGTGCTCTCGCCTCTTTTCCTGACACTCTTCCCACAATGCTCTGCTGTGATGAGTTATTATTAATAATTGTAATAATTGATTCATAATTAGAATAATTAATTTGAACCTTGTGATATATATGATGGGGGTGGGGCTTTGGAAATATCGCTAATGGTAGGGAATGTAATTATTTGGGGCGGGGCTTTGGATGGACTGCTAATGGTAGGGGATGTAATTCTTTGGGGGCGGGGCATTGGATGGACTGCTAATGGTAGGGGATGTAATTCTTTGGGGGCGGGGCATTGGATGGACTGCTAATGGTAGGGAATGTAATTCTTTGGGGGCGGGGCATTGGATGGACTGCTAATGGTAGGGGATGTAATTATTTGGGGCGGGGCTTTGGATGGACTGCTAATGGTAGGGAATGTAATTCTTTGGGGGCGGGGCATTGGATGGACTGCTAATGGTAGGGGATGTAATTTTTTGGGGGCGGGGCATTGGATGGACTGCTAATGGTAGGGGATGTAATTCTTTGGGGGCAGGGCTTTAAGTGGACCGCTGATGGTAGGGGATATAACTTTGTTTGGGGGCGGGGCTTTAAGTGGACCGCTGATGGTAGGGGATATAACTTTGTTTGGGGGCGGGGCTTTAAGTGGACCGCTGATGGTAGGGGATATAACTTTGTTTGGGGGCGGGGCTTTAAGGGGACTGCTGATGTTAGGGGATGTATTTATTCGGAGGCGGGGCTTTGTACTGTAATCTACTGTACTGTAATGGTATATTGCTAGTATCTGATACCCCCAGCTCACCCTGTTACTGTGCGTATTGATCACAGGTATCACCTGCAGCCTCAGAACTCGCGTCCCGTACGTCTCGCACTCAGTACAGCAGCCTCTGCTCCTCCCAGCCCTGAAGCTGCAGGAGTAGCAGGATTACCACTGTAAGAACTGGGTCAGACTCCGTTTCACCCACCGCTTCTGCTGCCGACTTTATGAATACAGCCTATTATTGGATGACATTGTGGAAGATAGCCGCTGCAACCCCTGAGAGAGCAGTCGTCTCCTTCTTGCGCTCCCGAGGCGATAGTTTGACATATATATATTTATGCGTTCAGTGATCTCTAATATACTCTAATAATACAGACAATTAAATACATAAAAAACTGTTTTAGTTGGGTCTCAGAATCTCCTGTCCAAATGCACACACAGCTTGTCTAGTCCCTGTAGAGAAGAAGTACTGCCAATAGAATAGGACTCTCTGGAGCAGATCAGCATCATGCCCCTATTGGCTCCATGCTGCCTAATAATGCCAGGCGTGGGCTAGAGGGGTATAAAGCCCCCCAGCATTGAGGAGCTGTGGAGCAGTGGAAGAACTGTGTTCTCTAGAGTGATGGTGGAGGAGCTCCATCCAGTACTTTTAGATGGGATGAGTTGGGGATGATGAGGTGGGGTGGTGCTCATCATCCAACATCCTGATCTCACTTACAATGTTGTTGCTAAATGCAATCAAATCCTCACAGCAATGTTCCTCCAAAATCTAGTAGAAAGTCTTCTTCTCTGGACAGTAGAGACAGTTACTCCAACAGAAGCAGGATCAGCTCTTTAATACCCTTGAAGAAACAGTAAATGAGCAAGTGTCCCAATACTTTAGTCCGTATAGTGTATGATGACTAATAAATGCAGTTAGCATCACACTGATTAGCAGGATATTATCTTACATTGCTGTATTAGCCTCGTAGCTCCAGTGTGAAGCTGGAAACATGTCGAGGTGAAGGGGGATCTGGGTAATTCTGATTTCCCTGTTTGTTTATGTTGTGAAATGTTCAGCAGTGCCTCGACCGCTGGATCATCTCCACTTCAGACCGGCTTCTGATCCAAGAGCCTGCAGAGCAGAGCAGAGCAGAGCAGAGCAGGCTCCCTTTCCACCACCATAAACAGCCTGCACCGCTGCCCCCTTACAGAGGCCCAAAGCCTGTTTATGGGGGACTCGCAGGGGTGTGTGTGTGTGTGTGTGTGTGTGTGTGAATGAGTAATGCCTCAGAGGCTGGAACTCTGCCTTCAAGTGGTGTCATCAGCTCATATAACATCTCTAAACCTGTTGTTGTGAAAAAGTCACGGTGGCCACAAGAGAGGAAAAAGAAGACTGAAGAGCGAGAGCGCGAGAGCGCGAGAGAGCGAGAGAGAGAGAGAGAGCGCGAGAGTGAGCGAGAGAGAGGCACAATGTTCCCAACCTGTTTTCTCATTTAATCTGGGTTGCCAGGAATTGTCCCAGTAAACGTTCCTGAGCAGGTGGTCTTGGATCTCTCTCCCGCACACAATGTGTTTATATATTTTATATGTATTTTTTATATATATATACATATATACACACACACACAGTTAGCTATATGTAATAACATAATAATAATAATAATATAATAACATTCCATATATGTATTCTATATATACGTGTAATTATCTATATGTAATAGGTCCTATATGTACTACGTATACATGCACAAGTACAAATATGTGGTAATAATAATACATCCCATATGTATTATAAAGCAAGCGCATATAAAGCATTAGATATAATAATAATATATTGTAAATGCATTTTATATATTATAATATATAATATATTTTAAAAATGTGTGTCCAAATGTTTGTGGACACCCCATCTTCTGGGGCAGTGGTGCTGAGCGGTTAGAGCTCCGGGCTATCGATAACAGGGTTGTGGGTTCGATACTCTGCAAGCTGCCACCGTTGGGCCCCTGAACAAGACCCTTCACCCTCTCTGCTCCCCGGGTGCTGGAGTTGGCTGCCCACTGCTCTGGGGGTGTGTGTGTGCTCACTGCCCCTAGTTCACTGTCTGACAATATGTGCACCTTTCCCTTACCTTTTATCTAATGAGTGTATTCAGCTACTAAAAGCTTCATTGCTGACACAGATGTGCAAATGCACATAAACAGTTTGTTCAGTCACTGTAGAGAAGTATTTTAATTGTACGATTTCTTTCTTTTCTTGGTGAAGTTTCCTGTTTGGAGAGAAGGCTTTGCTCCAGCAGTGATGGGATATATAATGTAGGCTGGGTGTTTGTTTGATGTGGAGATGAGAGGGTTGGGTATTTGGTGTAGACACCCAGAACGGTTTGGTGTAAATTTATGTTAAATTTTTCTTTAGTCTTTATTTGAATCTCCATGAAATATTAATCTGCAGTGGTTCTTTATTCTGTATCAGAATTTCAGGAGGAACGGATGAATAGAAACGCTCCAACATGACCCTGAATAATGTGTTTTTGATTTTCATTACAAAACGTTAAGAACAGTTTTGCATTTGTTTTAGAGATGCAGGATTTTTATATGAAAATAAATATATATATAAATGTGTATAAAAGTATAAAAGTATTTTTTTAAGAGAAAAGTTTATTTTTTATCTAATTAATATAATAATAAAACATTTTATATTTATTGTACAAAATACTCAAACAAACAAAACATATATAAATAGATAGTTTATAGTAATTATTTAGTCATTTCAGACTGTTTCTGTTGGTCTATTATAAAATTTAGATTACATTTATAAAAAATGAAACAGTTTATGTTCTGCAAATGCACAAAAACACACACACACACACACACACTTGCTCTCAGTTGTCACTGAGTTGTTGACCTGAGGCCTGCTGCTAGTGTGTGCTTATGGGGTGTACATGCGTACCGTACGGAGCACAGAGCTTTGTTTGTCTGCTGGTTTGGTGTTACGTGTTAGCCTTTCCCCCCAGCAGCAGCAGCTGTGTGTCCGTCTGGCCCTATTTCCTGAAACACACACTGAGTCAGCCGGCGTGTCTGTTAGCGGGACGAAGGCTCACACACACACACACACACACACACACACACACACACACACACACACACACACACACACTGTTTTCAGCTCCTTTCAGCAGCTGCTGCTGCACCGGTCATTCAGGAGAGCAGAGTCTACCGTAACAGAACCATAACAGAACCGTAACAGAACCAAAACAGAACCGAGCTGCAGAGACTTTACATGTCTTCATTTACACTGTACATCAAATCAGATTCACATCCAATCTGATCTGATCTAATCTGATACATTTCTGGGATATCGGACCCGCTCCAGCTGTATACTAGGTGGTTGCTACAGTATCCCAGATGGTTGCAATGGTGTCGCTAAGTGGTTGTTATGTTATCTTAGGTGGTTGAATGCTACATGAGTTCTTCAGTGTTGCTTGGTTGTTGCTGTAGTATTTCAGGTGGTTGCTATAGTGTTGCTTGGATGTTGCACAGTGGTTGCTAGGCAGTTGCTATGGGATCCCAGGTGGTTGCTCAGGTGTTGTGAAGTGGTTGCTGTGGTACTCTATCTGGTTGGTAGGGTGTTACTAGTGTATTTGTATGGTGGTGAGATTTGAAGGGTGCACAGACTTTTGCATCTCATTCATTCCTTTGCTGCGGGAAAAAAAACCTGTGCCTCATGAAAAAGCTGCATACAAGCCCGAATCACACGATCAGAACCAACAATCTGGAGCTGGATCGGGTCCGATATCCCAGAAACATGCAGGACGAGTTACACGACGGAATGCTGTAGTGTTGTATATTCACCATATCGCCCAGCCTCAGCACTTCAGGCCAGCCGGGTCTTATATAAACTGGTCCCGCTCCGCTCTTCATTAAAGCGCTATTTCACCAAACGCCACAGCCGGCCTTTGTTCCCCTGAGAGAGAGAGGAGGCATCTTTAGTCATTAGTGTGTGCCAGCACAGGCCAGTGATGTAACCCAGCCTGGATGTTTGGTGTTGTAAGAATGCCCCCATTTCCTACCCTGCACAGCGGCACTCAGAGCCATTCATGTGAAGTCTACCGTGCACATTACGCCGTGCCAACCAGATCGGCCGCTCCTATGGCAGAGCCACCGCAATGACCCACTTCGGGGCGAAGGGACGAAGGGGGGTGGGTCGGAGGGGCAGGTCTCTTTATAATGATATGGAGAAGAATGGCGCTTTTTAAAGAGCTCCTGTCATAGAAAACAGTACAGCGGCTTTCAAAAGTATCCACACCCCTTGAACCCATTTTGACACCTTACTGCCACAAACGTTGATGTATTTGATTGAGATTTGAAGAGTGACTCTGGTCTACAAAGCAAAGACCAGACTTGATGGCGATGGTCAAAAGCCGATCTGCACCAAGAGCCCTTCCAGCTTCAAGTACGGCTCGGCTCGACCCGCCATCCTTTAAGATCCACGGAAGACGAGCGTCCAGACTTTTTACTGTCCTGCACCAAAGTGGAGGAACGAGCTTCCCCTGGGTGTCCGAACAGCAGAGTCCAACGCTCACTGTCCTCAAACCCAGACTGAAGACCCTCCTCTTCTGAGAGGGCTCAGGTGAAGAGATGAGTATTATGGTCTCCATATTGTCTCATCTGACCACAGGCTTGACCTTCATGGCTGGTGAACTGCAAACTTCTGGCACTTCTTCCATAAAGGCCAGATTTGTGGTGTGGACAGCTCCTAGTCAGACAGATTCTCCCACCTGAGCTGAGGAGTTCTGCAGCTCCTCCAGAGTGACCATGGGCCTCTTGGCTCCTTGCTCGATCTGTCAGTCTGGGTGGACGGTCATGTCATGGTAGGTTTGCGGTTATAGAATAGGGGGATTGAACAGCGCTCCTTGGGATGCTCAAAGCTTGGGGTATGTTTTTATAACCTAGGTCTTCAGGATGCTGTTTGTTCACTAGTGTTCTCTAACGAACCACTGAGGCCTTTACATATATTTATACTGAGACTGTATTACACACAGCTGGACTCCAATTAACCAATTAAGCGACTTCTGAAGGCAATTGATTGCACTGAAGTATTGGGACAAAAGTATTGGGACACCTGCTCGTTCACTGTTTCTTCTGAAATTTATTAAGAGTTGATCCTGCTTCTGTTGAAGTGACAGTCTCTACTGTCCAGAGAAGAAGACTTTCTACTAGATATTGGAAGAATACTGCTGTGAGGATTTGATTGCATTCAGTAACCAGAGTGTCAGTGAGGTCAGGATGTTGGATGGATGATCACCACCCCACCTCATCATCCCCAATACCCCCACTCATCCCATCTAGAAGTACTGGATGGAGCTCCACCACCATCATTCCAGAGAACACAGTTCTTCCACTGCTCCACAGCTCCTCAATGCTGGGGGGCTTTATACCCCTCTAGCCCACGTCTGCATTATTAGGAAGCATGGAGCCAATAGGGTCATGATGTTGATCTGCTGCAGAAAGTCCTATTCTATTGGCAGTACTTCTTCTCTACAGGGACTAGACAAGCTGTGTGTGTGCATTTGCACATCTGTGTCAGCAATGGGTGCAGCTTAAAGCAGCTGAATGAGTTCATTAGAAGGTGTTAGCAGGACTGAACTCTCGGGTTGACCCGCTGCTCAGCTAACTGAGAGAGATCCCCCGGTGAAAAATCCCCCAGCTGGTAGAAGCAGAGTGTACTGAGGGTTCATGTGACACCACAGCAGTAATTGCAGGAATGACACATGAGCTGGCCGAATGCTGTGTGTGTGTGTGTGTGTGTGTGTGTGTGTGTGTGTGTGTGTGTGTGTGTGTGTGTGTGAGAGAGAGAGAGAGAGAGAGGGAGTAAAGCTGATTTCAGGTTTGCCTGAGTGAGAGCTGTTGAGCAATCCACTACAACAAGAGCTTCAACAACAGCCCGACCCGAGAGGCGAGAAAAGGGTTCATACTTACGACCTCTGCCTCAAATCTGGACACGCTATTAACCAGCCTTTTACCTTAGTGTAGTTAAACATACATCAGCCATAACATTAGTACCACTGCAGCTGAAGTGAAGAACACTGATGATCTGGGTCCAGTGGGTCCTGTCTGTCGAGGGGTGGATCTACATATAAGGCAGTGAGTGAAAAAAGAACAATGGTTAGAATCTGAGACACTTTGATAAGAACCAGAAAGTGATGTTCTAGATAAACGGCTGGGTCAGAACATCTCCAGAACATCAGGTATCAGGTTTTGTGGGGGGTTCCTGCAGTTTTCAGTGGTCAGTACCTACCAAAAGTGCTCCAATGAAGGACAACCAGGGAACTGGCTACAGGGTCATGGGCACCCAAGACTCATTGATGTTCATTGTGACCCCACCCACCTCACAACTTACAGGATATGTTATAAAATCTCTCTCTCTCTCTCTCTCTCTCTCTCTCTCTCTGCTGAAACAGTAATAAGGGGTGGGTTTGAGTTCAGATCAGACGGTCTTTATTTTGGGGTGATCTGTGTTATCCCCGTCTTTCTTTCAGCCCTGAATAAAAAGCACATCTCAGTTGTTGCCACTTAAAGCAGATCGTCTGAGGAATGCCTTTGATGATGGAGTGCAGATGGAGGAGAGCGGAGCTCGGCTGCTTCTGCTTCTCTGCATTTGTTTTCCTCGAACTGGAGAACCTTCCTTTTTCCTACTCCCTCTCTCTCTCTCTCTCTCTCTCTCTCTCTCTCTCTCTCTCTATGTCTCTCTCTCTCTATGTCTCTCTCTCCCTCTCGTCTCAGTAGCTTTACAGTTTCATTCCAGGTTGATGGAGTTGCTCGGGGCGAGGCTTGTTACCTGTCTGGCAGCGTGTGGGTCTCGCAGGGTTGTTATTTTTCCCTACAGTCCAGAACCAGGGCCAAAAAGGAAACCCAATAAACAAGCAGGCCCCTGCAAAGGTCTGGTTGGGAGCGTTCCTCGCCTCGATTCCCATCTGCCTCCGATTATCTCGACGTCCCCTCCATCCTGAGCACCTGGGAAATATTACAGGCCGAGCGTTTGAAGAAATACCTCCCCACGGTTAGCCAAGCAGACGGAGCGGACGGCTTCGGTGCGCGCCGGCCGAAGCAGGAGGGTTGAATAGTTCAGGTTTGGGAGCGGCAGACCAAAGATGATTCCACAAACAGTAGCAGCAGTAGCGGTTTGTTTGCCGGTGGTGTCTGAGTGACCTTAATGCCATCTGCTGTTGTTTTGGGTGAAGTCACGTCGATGCTGATCTGAAAAACCTGAAAGTCCCTATGCTGCTCTCGCTCGCTGTAAAACACCCAGTGAAGTCTGGAGCAGCTGCTCGAAGGTGATGTAGGGTCGGGATACTTGAATTACTCTCAGGACACCCGAGACCAAAGCTGAAGAACTTGAAACACAATTAGGCCTGATTTAAAGCCTAGAGCCTAGAGTGTTAAACTGTGGGTCTCTCAGTCTGGAAAATGAGGGTTCGGTAGATGGAAGTGAGAAACTGTAAACCTCAAACACTGCTGCTGGGGGGCAATTCCAAAACCCCAAAACTGTTACATCACAGTCTAAAGACGTTTTCTCACATCCGTGAAGAATAGCTCACATCCATGTCATACAGCTTGTTACATGTTGCGCATTATAAATGGCTCTTTACCATGACTCGTTACCCATGACTCGTTACCCATGACTCGTTACCCAGGACTCGTTACCCAGGACTCGTTACCCAGGACTCATTACCCATGACATTATCTATGTCTCTTTACCCTTGACTTATTACCTATAACCCGTTACCCATAACTCATTACCCATGACATTACCTATGTCTTGTTACCTATGGCGTGTTACCCATGACTTTTGGCCCGTGGCTCGATATCCGTAACTCTTGGTTTGTTACTTGTGGTTGTTACTTTTTAGGAGCTGTTGTTTGGTTCTAGGTTACTGGCGAGTTAGGTGGACCGATTTTTCAGAGATGAGTTCAGAGTACCATTATCGGGAGGTGCTTTCACTTCTAGAGTTCATCTCACTCAGTCAGTCACACTGAGAGATCAGAACTAACTGTGATATACTAGAGCTATCAGAGCCCAGTTTCCCAAAAGCATCTTACTGTTAAGATCATCTTGACTGGTCGAGAGAAAGAAAGTGTTCAGTGTGTTGCTTACTCAACCTTTTAAGAATCAGCTTTGGGCTATGATGTTTTTGGGAAACCCAGCCCTGATTAGCTCATTAATACTGAAATAGTTGAACGATCAGCTGATTTTAAAGACCGTTAGTGGAGTCTGCTCACAGGGCTTACATTTTACACAGACAGTTAAATGTCCTCCCTACATTTTTGGTGAGCACACATCTGATCTTGTTTGTTGAAGTGTAAACACACAATCTGATCTTTTTCAAACTGGACCACACTGGCAGGGATTTCGGTAAAGGCCCACAAATTGTTTGTCTAAATAGACCGGCCTGGTTGCACAACTTAAGTCTTAGAGTTTCTAAGATGTAGAAAAGCTGTATCCTCATCATGTGGGTTTTTATACTAAAAGGAATCCTTTGAGCTTGGCAGAACCTGTAGAAATAGTTTTATTTATCTTGTTTTGCTGCATTGCTTAAATGTAAAGACCTGGTTAAGTCATTTATTGTGCATGTGTAATGAATTATTATTATTAATATAATAATAATAATATATATTATAATAATAATAATATATAATCATTGCATTTCATTTGCAGTCTGGCATTTAAGGTGAAACATAGCAGGAAAAAGCACTGTTTCATCATGTACTGGTCAATTTTGAGATTTTGCATTCATACAGCCAGACATTCACTGTGCAGTTTTAGCCCATTCAAAGCATGTTTTGGTCGTAAACAACGACCAAAACATGAATCTCTTTTCCAGAGTTTAACTTGATCGGCCGATATATGATATGCAGTATGAGAGGGGAAGCGATGCCCAATCAACCCAAACAAGCTCCGTCTGACATTTTAGACATTTTACTCTTCTCACAGTCTGAGCAGCCTCGGAACAGTTTTTTTTTTCCCCGAAAGCTGCTCATTGTAGATTGCACTAGTAATAGACAGCTACACAGTTACACATACTGAAATTAATTAATTAATTAGGCAAAATCCATCTGTGAGTCACAGAATACACACATGCACAGTCCAGTCATAGCTTGCCTGGAGGGGTCCCCTCTTTTTTCAAGGAACTTTAGCACACAGTATGGCGCAAGTTGAGAAAGCTATGTGATGTCTTAAAAGCTTTGATATACAGGGCATGATGCACATATTTTGCTGAACTGAAGGCGTGTATGTGGAAGGTTGTTACAAAGAAAATTGTGCATAAGTCATTCATAGCCTTCAGAGATGTTAGAGATGTGTTTATGCCTAAAACATGGCTAAAGTGTTTTTTATGGCTGATGACAGTATTTTCTGATTTATGGAGTGATGACCAAAGGTTTTAATAGATCTCTCTGCTTGTGATATGTTCAAACATGGCCAAACGTTCTTATGAGTCCCCTTCAGCCATGCCTCCGGATCCTCCACCTTCTGAACTGATATCTGGACCTCAACCACCTGGAGACAAGGCCCAGAATTCTGTATTTCCTCAGGCTTTTGTGGCTCCAGCCGTCCATCCAGCTGTCAGCTAGTTTTCAGTTCTGATTCTGAGATGAGATTTGTTGACCGCATTTTCGAAGTATTTTTGAAGTGATAAACCGAGAGATCCAAAATGAAACCCTTTGATTGTAATTTGTCAGCAAACAAAACAAGAATTTTGAACCTGATTTCTGTTGTTGAAGTTGAATGTTGTCACAAAGCAGCTTTATCTGGGTCTGAGCCTCATTTTGAGCAAGCTAGTGGCAACAGTGGCAAGAAAAAACTCCCTTGGTTCGAGAAGATGAAACCTTCCTCTATGCTTAATGATAAAATGTCATTATTTCTAACACAAATAATGAGTGTCTTAACTAAGTAATCAGCTGAAGAAGATTCATGATGATCAGAAAATTGTTTGTACCCTATTGACGTATTGTGGATCGCCTTGAATTTAAGTATAAAGGACTGCTTTTCTTCCCATAAAACAAAATTTAATTAAAATCATAAAAACCCAATTCTCTTCCAGCTACAACCACAAATGTGGAGTGGTTTGAAAGTTTAGAATCTGGACTTTATCACAGAGTTTCTCCCTTTGTTTTGGAGAAACCACAAGTCAGAAATCGTTTATATGAAATTTCAGCATGAATATCATGAACAATAACTAGGACATCTCAGGATTGTTCTAAGAGTCACCACATGTTGTTCTTTTCTGTTTGCTCTTCCTAGGTGTACTTTGAATGTGGAGCCAAAGTGGACGTTGTGGATGTACAGGGCCTCATACTGTCCCCTGGTTTCCCCTATAACTACTCCTCCGGCACCCACTGCGTCTGGCAGTTCTTTGTTCCTGCTGGCCACCAGCTTACCATGGAGATGTTTGATTTTGACGTTTTTGAGAGTCACAGCAGTCCGGAAAGAAACCCAACCGCGTCTATGTCACTTCTGGAAGAGGAGGAAGATGAAGAAAGCCTCAACCCATCCATGGGCTTATTGCTTTCCAAAGCTAGCCTAGCCACAAGTCACAACATGGCAAAAGAGCCCCAGCAGTCGGTGCAGAACGATGAGGTCAAGCAGGTAGTTGTCCAAGAGGAGTCCAATAAGATGGAGATGGCTAAAGTCTCCAACTCCGCCAAACGTTCTCATGAGTCCCCTTCAGCCATGCCTCCAGATCCTCCACCTTCTGAACTGATACCTGGACCTCAACCACCTGGAGACAAGGCCCAGAACTCTGCATCTCCTCAGGCTTTAAGATCAGCCAGTGAACCCAAAAGCAGAGTGGCCCACATGCTTCCTGCCACTCCTACAGCCACTGGCAAAGAAGAAGCCATGAGTCCAGAAACCCAACAGCCAGTGGTGGACGCTTGCCCTCATGATGTCCTCTACATTTCAGACCTGATCACCTTCTCCTCACGCTTTTGTGGCTCCAACCGTCCCTCCAGCAGTCAGCTAGTTTTCGGTTCTGACTCTGAGATGGTAGAAGTGATCATGGAGCTGATCACCACCACCCATTGGGGCCGGGGGTTCGTCTTGCTCTTTCGGTACCACAACAACACGCAGGTGGCTACAACTGGAGGACAGCGGTCAATGGCGGCCTCCAGTGGCACAGTGGATGTGCTGCTAGCAGTCGTTAGCGGAGCTGCTTTCTTCGCCCTGGCCCTTGTCAGTGTTCTCTGCATAATTCTGAGGTACGAAGGTTTCGGGGTTGAAGTTGGAGTGTCTTCCAGATGCCTATTCCACCTTTCTATTCCACCTTAAGTGGTGCAGCACCTCTGGTACCACCATTTAAGGCGAAGTAGAAATCTGCGTAAGAAGCCAACTTTAGCCTCGGCTTTATCGTTTTAGACCAATCGCGTGATTCTGAGGTTGTGGGTCAGAGTGTCAGGGTACAGGTTAGTGGATATGAAGCCAAATAATAGGCCTGGCGACCAGTAAGTCCCTCTGTCTTCTTAATGGGCAATGACCGTTGCAGCTGGCCCCCCTGTTTAATACCCCTGTGGCGCTTTTTCCTGTAGCTGTTGATGGCTAATGTGATTGAACGCTGGTCAGCCAGCATTACCCTATGCTGGTAAGAAAGCTGGTTCGGCTGGTCATACTGGTTGACTAGTTTGTTTAAGCTGGTGACCAGCTTGACTCTGCTGGTCCACTAGGTTGACCAGCTTAACCAAACTGGTTAACTGGGTTGACTAACAGGACCACAAGCTGGTTCACCCATGTGATCATGATGGTCCACCAGCAGCAATGTGATGGTCATGCTGGTCAACCAGTGTGGTCATGATGGTCCACTAGCTTAATTGTGCTGATCGTCCATTGTGGTCGGTCATACTGGTGAACCAACTAACTCTGCTAACTGTCCATCTGTGTGCTGTTGAGTGAATGGCTAGACTTCTTCCCCCTTGATTTGGGAGTCAAAAACACAGCACCACCTAGTGTCTCGGAGCAGTGACTGTTCATAGTCTGATATCAGGACTCAGCAAGTGAGCGGTGAACCTGGAGTACTCTAGCAACCACTTAGCAACACAATAGCAACCACTTAGCAACACCATAGCAACCACCTGAGATACCATAGCAACCACTTATCAACATCATAGCGAACATTGTTATTTTTATTGTTGCTGTGTTTTTGCCCCCATTACTCAGTCGTCCATTGGCTTCACGACATCAGCTGACCTCGCCGCGGCGCCTCCAGTTGCCTCTTCAGTTGGTGTTTGTTCAGCTGGACTCTTTCTTTTGTTGTAGGCAAATTAGATCGTGTTTCTTCTCCCTCGGCGGCGCTGCTTTGATGTGAAAACCTGCTATTCATACCTGAGCTGGTTCAAGATGCCGCTGCTGGCAGTAAATCTAGGCCACAAAAGAGAGAAAACCAGACGCATAATAGAGAGAAGCAAAGAAACAGACATGGTGGGAGGAGAAAGAGGGGTCTGTTGATGGACTCATTTAGTGGATCAAGTGCTTCGACATGTGAAAGAACCCGATTCCGCAGGTTCTTCATTGTCAGGGCTGCAGTGTAGGGCTTGTAGGACCTGTAATCAGACTGTAACTGAATCTGGTTAACATGCTGTTAAGCTGCAGATTAGCCAGATCAGTTACTCTCCTTTGTTGAGGTTCAGCATCACCTTCACCTCACAACCAGTTTCACCCGCTGTGGATCGGACCCGGCTATCACTGCTTTCATAGATCCCAGACAGACAGACAGACAGACAGACAGATGGACATAAACCGAGACAGACAGACAGACAGACAGACAGAAAGATGGACAGAAACCGAGACAGACAGACACATTTTTATTATATATTATATATATTTTATTATATTTTTATTTTCTGCCTATTTCTCCTCATCTGCGTTTATTCAAGATCTGATAACCATGCTTCTTGTCTGTCTGTCTATCTGTCTGTCTATCTATCTTTCTGTCTGTCTGTCTGTCTGTATTTCTGTCTGTCTGTCTTTTTGTCTATCTATCTTTCTGTCTGTCTGTCTGTCTGTCTGTCTATCGTTCTGTCTGTTAGTCTGTCTGTATTTCTGTCTGTTAGTCTTTCTGTCTGTCTTTTTGTCTTTCTTTCTTTCTTTCGGTCTGTGTGTCTGTCTGTCGTTTTGTCTATCTATCTTTCTGTCTGTCTGTCGTTCTGTCTGTTAGTCTTTCTGTCTGTCTTTTTGTCTTTCTTTCGGTCTGTGTGTCTGTCTGTCTGTCGTTTTGGCTGTATGTCTGTCTGTCGTTTTGTCTATCTATCTTTCTGTCTGTCTGTCGTTCTGTCTGTTAGACTTTCTGTATTTCTGTTTGTGGGTATTTCTTTCTGTCTGTCTGTTAATCTTTGTCTGTCTTTCTGTCTGTCTTTCTCTCTGTCTGTCTGTCTAATAGTCTGTGTCTGTCTGTCTACCAGCCTGTCTGTCTGTCTGTGTATCTGTTTGACTGTCTGTCTATTCACACTCTTAAATTAAAAAAGGTTCTACTAAAAAATGGTTCTCTGAGTAGCAATTGTGGAACCCTTTTCTGTGCTATAAAGAACTATTTTAAAAAGGTGATAAAAGAACCGTCTATAAGACACTGAACTTCTAGAACATTAGAAGAACCATTAAACCATTAGAGAACTATTATAAAGATCTATTGATCTTTCCTTTGATTTGTTATAGTTCTATTTAAAACCTTTGCCTTTACTGTCAAACCTGTTTATCGCATATCTGTCTGTCTGTCTGAGGGTTCTGTATAGTACTGAAGAGTTCTTTGACTCTTAACAGTAGTGGAACCCATTGTGGTGCTAGATAAAGTGATTTAGAAGATAATGTAAAGAAACATTTAGCCAGGTAAAACAAACCCAAAATGGTCAAAATGGTTCCACCTAGAAACATCACCCTTACGAAAGACCCCTGGTGGGTCTGTCTGCCTGTCTGTCTGTCTGCCTGTCTGTCTGTCGGTGTTGTGTATCAGGTCAGGTTTAGGGGGTATTGGTGGTATAATCAGTCTTGAATCTCGGCAGATTCTCTGAGTGTGTGTGTGTGTGTGTGTGTGTGAGTGTGTTTATGAGGAGTTTTCTGGCTGTGTGTGAGTGTGGGTAAGTGTGAGTGAGGGGTTTTCTGAGTGTGTGTGTGTGTGTGTGTGTGTGTGTGAGTGTGTGCGAGTGTTTATGAGGAGTTTTCTGGCTGTGTGTGTATGTGTATGTAAGTGTGTGTGTGTATGTGTGTGTGTGTGTGTGAGTGTGTGTTTATGAGGAGTTTTCTGGCTGTGTGAGTGTGTGTGAGTGTGTGTGAGTGTGTGTGAGTGTGTGCGAGTGTGTGTGTGTGTTTATGAGGAGTTTTCTGGCTGTGTGAGTGTGTATGTGTGAGTGTGTGTTTATGAGGAGTTTTCTGGCTGTGTGTATGTGTATGTAAGTGTGTGTGTGTATGTGTGTGTGTGTGAGTGTGTGTTTATGAGGAGTTTTCTGGCTGTGTGTGTATGTGTATGTAAGTGTATGTGTATGTGTGTGTATGTGAGTGTGTGTGTTTATGAGGAGTTTTCTGGCTGTGTGTGTGTGTGTGTGTGTGTGTGTGTGTGTGTGTGTGTGTGTGTGTGTGTGTTCTCTCTGGGCTTCAGTCTGAGGCTCGTTGTGTTTCTGCAGAATTAAGGCTGGATTCTGAGGAACAGAGCGGACGTTCGCCTCCACAGGGAGCCGTGCTGGGGCTGCAGGTCAGGCCCGGTGTTCTGGGTTTAACTGCACCTCTGAGGACTGGTCTTCTGTTCACTGGGCTCATGCAGTTCTGTCTGGTTTTACTGGAGAGTTCTGGGATCAGTTTGCTCAGTGCCTGACTCGGGACAGTGATTTAGCTGGAAGAAATGTAGCATTAGCAGCAGCGTTCGATTCCTAGCAACTGCGGTCGACATGGCAATAAGGGGCGTGAACTCTGTGAACTAGAGGAGAGCGGAGTGAGGCAGTGAGCTGACGCTGAGCTGACGCTGAGCTGACCTGCTCTGAGGTCCTGCTGTTCTTTTCTCCCCAGACCTAAACTGTGTGCTAAAGGATCCAACACCACGTCCTCCATCAACTCTGAGGTAAACAGAGAGTTCCAGAGGCTGAGGGTAGATAATAACGTCACATCTGCCCGTCTGTCTGTCTACCTGTCTGTCTGTCTGTCTGCCCGTCTGTCTGTCTATCTATCTATCTATCTATCTATCTATCTATATCTATAGTTTATCTGTTTATATATCTATTTATCTATCTACCTGTCTATCTGCCCGTCTGTCTGCCCATCTGTCTGTCTGTCTGTCTACCTGTCTATCTATCTGTCTGTCTGTCTATCTACCTGTCTGTCTGACTCTGACTGTCTATCTACCTGTCTGTCTGTCTATCTCTGTCTATCTACCTGTCTGTCTGTCTGCCCATCTGTCTCTCTGTGTCTGTCGATATGTTTATCTATCTGTCTATCTGTCTATTTATCTATCTACCTGTCTATCTGTCTGTCTGTCTGCCCAACTGTCTGTCTGTTTATCTGTTTATATATCTATTTATCTATCTACCTGTCTGTCTGTCTGCCCACCAGTCTGTCTGTTTATCTGTTTATATATCTATTTATCTATCTACCTGTCTATCTGTCTGTCTGTCTGCCCATCTGTCTGTCTGTTTATCTGTTTATATATCTATTTATCTATCTACCTGTCTATCTGTCTGCCTGTCTATATCTCTGTCTGTCTGTCTATCTGTCTGTCTGTCTCCCTTAAAGGTATATTTTAATGCTGAATGTAGTGTTTTTGCTTTCTGAATTCTACACCGGAGCTTCGAGGCTAATGTAGCTAACATGTAGCATAGCTAAGACAGTTATTAGCATAGTTAGTGGAGTTATTAGCATAGGTGTCGTAATGTGTTGCAGGTTCCAGAAGGGGCGCCAAACTCAGGTGCTGATGGCAGTGAACTGCAACTAGTGGCTCCAAATCACACTGAGCAACAGCTGGTTCCTGACCATGACCCCAGCGTCGCCCTACATCACACAGGTACTGCGCTCACTGTATCCGCCTCTGCAGCGCCGATGCTCTGATTGACCTCAGGGTTTATTAACCTCTCTGCATCAATTTGAGACCTGAGATCTGATCTGAGATCTGATCTTCATTTGATCACTAAAACCAGACAAATAGAACCCAAATGAACAGGTTACACAGAATCTCTGTAGGTTTTACATTCGTTTAGCTAAATTATCCAACATTAGATATCTTTTTCTGAAAGGGTTTGTGAACCTTTAGGAATGTAAGTCTTATTTAAGTCTGGTGTTTCAGTCAGGTGTGGGTTTAGCAGCCTCACATGTTTCAAGGAGATAAACCTGAGTCTCCTCTGTTGAAGTCTGGTCTGGTCTGGTCACAGGCTTATGGGAATGTGAGCTGCATTATATTTAATTATGAGAAGTCACAAAGAACCGCAGGGGAACATCTCAGAACCTACAGACCTTTCTTGCACTGAGTAATGTCCGTGTTCATGACTCCACCATCAGGCAAACCCTGTTTGAGAATAGTGTGCATGGCAGGATAGTCCAGAAAGACCCTACTGCCCATCTGAAGTTTGCTCAAACCTACGTAGATAAGCCAGAGGCCTGGTGGAAGAATGTTCTGTGGTCAGATGAATCCAAGTGTGAAACTACAGGAAAGGTCAAAGTAAACCCCTGCACCTCATAACTGGGGTCACACGAAGGGCCCAGCCCATTCCCTTCACCCATACTCTACTCCAGCTCTTCACAGGGGTCGTCAGGTAGAACCACACTGGCCTCCCTGGTGGCTAAGGCCCTACCTAGCCCCTCTGGCTTCATTGATGCATTGCTGCTCAGTGCCACCAGTTCCATGTGGGCTCCACTCACACTACCACAACAACAATCGTACAACACGATACACACGTAACTCCACACTGGCCTCCCTGGTGGCTATGGCCGGACCTATCCCCACGGTCACTGTTGATGCAGCTCAGTGCCTCCAGTATTAGCTTTAACAAGCCTAATTCACTGTATGCAAACCTGTCCTTCCCCACCCAACCTCAGCCCTTCTTATCCACAAGCATTGCGGTTTTACTGCAATGCATTGTGGGACCTGTAGTCTAAGGCCAGTTTAATACATCTGCCAACATCTTCCAAGCTTGTGCATCAGCCCATTTAACAATGTACCCTGCCCTCGTTCTCTGTTACACTGCCCCTCATCAGGGCCGGCCTAAGCACCTTTTATGGGGCCCTAAGCAGATTTCATTTGAGGCCCCTCATACCACCACCTCAGCACCAGCTGCTTCATTCCATAGGGAGAGAGATTTTGCACAATACGCTGAAGCACCAGGCCTTTATCCACCACCCAAGCAGTGCATTTTATCTGCATTTGCCCAACAATGGCAGCAGCAGCCAACAGCAGGAATTGATTAACCTAGTATCGACTATGAAAATAAATTTATATAAAAAGTAGTTACCTGTGTAATACCATTTCATTTTATTATTCAATGTTATTTTTTAAATATATTTTTTATAATGATATCTTGCCGCTCTTGGGAGCCCCCTGGTGGTGGTGGGGCCCTAAGTGGCGTTATTAAAGTATGCTCTACCCATTATGTACATGTCTAATTGCCCTGCTGCCATCAATAATTGTTGATCATATTGTTGACCTCTAAAATAGAAACGTTGATTGAGTGATCGGTCTCAGTTTAACAATTAAACATGGGGGTGGTAGTATCTTGCTGTAAGGCCACATTAGTGCCTCTGGTGCAATATGGACTGCCATTATTGCATAGCTGTTCATGCGACTGTTTACCTGCATGGACTTTCACAGTTCACTCACATTTTAATCGTTTATGGCTTGAGGTCACATTTGCCACAGCTCTTAATCTCTGAATTGACTGTTGTTTTGATTATCTTGTTCTGGGAATTGTTGTGCTGTCCGGTGTCGGCTGGAGGAGGATGGGTCCCCTCTTTTTTTTTGTAGTTTTTCTTGCCACTGTTGCCCTTGGCTTGCTCAGAAGAGGCACTGACCCGGATCTCTGTTGTGAAAAGTGCTATAAAAATAAATCTTAACTGAATTGAGTTAAATTCTACAGGAGACCATCATGGTATCTGTCTGTGAACTGAAGCTTAACTGTAACTGGATCATGCAGCAAGACAATGACCCTGAACACACCAGTAAGTCTACATAGAAATGGTTAAAGCAGTATGTCAAAACCCAGATCTTAACCAGTAGAAATGTTGTGGAAGGACCTAAAAAGAGCAGTTCATGTAGGAAAGCCCCCCAACATCACTGTAAGAAAGGAACCAGCAAGAATTCCTCCAACCCCATGCAGGATGTATTACCAGGGTCACTCCAGGTTTTCGGAGAAAGGTCGTTAATGTTGGATCGTTCACTAGGTTCTGTTTGTGAAGATCTGGTTGAAATGAGCTCCAGATTTGGTCCCCTGCTCGAAACGGGCTGCAGTCGGTTTCTACACAGCTATGTAGACCACAGCAGGATGTGTGATTTAATGATTATTGATAAACTGCTTGGAATACTTGGCCTGGCTCGTATGTAATCTATTATGAATGGAAACATTATGGTCTGTCCTCAACAATCCACTTTTTGTCATTCCAGCGTTGAGCGCTGGCCTTGTCACTGTTATTTACTCAGAAACACCCGCTGTGCTGAATTATTGGACAGCAGTGCAGATTCACTCTTACAGCCGGAACTCGCCGGTCAGAACCCCTGCAGACCCGGAGGCATTATGCAGAAATCAGCTCTGAAGCCAATTATATCCACATCCTGCATGATCCCACAGTCAGATCTGACCCTGCAATTGTACACAAGACTTACAGCTTTTATAACGGACACACGGTTTCCACGTAGCAACGTATTTGGCCTTCGAATGCAGCCATGATGAAAACACCCAACTAACCAAATAAGGTTCCACAGCAACTAATTGTCAGCACCTGAGAAACCACCTGGGATACCATAGCAACTGTCTAGCAAGCACAAAGCAACGACTTATGAACACCATAACAACTGAAAGAAATACAGTGGAAACCACTTAGCAACACCATAGCAACCACCTGTGATATACCATAGCAACCACTTAACAACACCATAGCATCTCCACCTAGGATACAATCTCAATCACTTAGCAATACCATAGCAATGACCTAGCAACACCATAGCAACCACTTGACAACACCATAGCATCTCCACTTAGGATACAATCTCAATCACTTAGCAACACTATAGTAACCACTTGACAACACCATAGCATCTCCACTTAGGATACAATCTCAATCACTTAGCAACACTATAGTAACCACTTAACAACACCATAGCAACCACTTAACAAGAAGTCAAGTCAAGTCAAATTTATTTGTAGAGCTTTTTACAACTGTTGTCGTCACAAAGCAGCTTTACATAATTAGTAATTAGTAAAAGACAGAGACATAACGTAAGACATGAAGACACCATAGCATCTCCACCTAGGATACAATCTCAATCACTTAGCAACACCATAGCAACCACTTAGCAACAGCGTAGCAGATGCCTGAAAAATTGCTTTGCCAGAAGAAAATGTCTAATGGGTGTGCAGCACTCCATGCCAGGTCAGGGTAAGGGTCAGTTCTGAAGCAACATCTGTCCAAATGTTTGTAGACACCCCTTCTAATAAATGCATTCAGCTTGTCTAGTCCCCGTAGAGAAGAAGTACTGCCAATAGAATAGGACTCCCTGGAGCAGATCAACATCATGACCCTATTGGCTCCATGCTGCCTAATAATGCCAGGCGTGGGCTAGAGGGGTATAAAGCCCCCCAGCATTGAGGAGCTGTGGAGCAGTGGAAGAGCTGTG
>NC_132897.1:310654-343154 GCF_030463535.1 Salminus brasiliensis
TGGCCTGTGTGTGGACCTGACTGAGACGCTAATGCTCCACTTCATGGTGCAGATGTATTAGTGCACTAACTGGCGGGCGTCCCGCTAATCCATTCAGACTGTACACGGTAATCTCTTTACTCACATATCTGAGCACGTTCATGTTCTAGCTGCTGTGCCAAAGCCGAACGGACTCATTTATTCATTCATTTATTCAGTTATTATTTATTTATTTATTTAGACTGATGTTCTTGCAACGATGTAAGTGAAAGCTTGTGAAGTACGGCGCCGTTTTTAACAGTAATCCTCAGGTCGTAGCACCTGATTTACCTGCTGCAGAAGTTCTGAAAAATGGACAGTACACGGGTTCCCTGTAGGACTGCACTATACTTTCACACCCATCCCAACAACCCTACTAATTAAACAGGGTTTACTGGGTTGGTGTAAAAAGCTCGGTTCTAGATAACCTCCCCCAGTCAGAGCTGTGGTTCTACAGTGGAGGTGAAGGGAAGCAGACGTCTGAAGCTCTAATAAAAGCTCCTCACAGAAAGTTCTTCACCTAACTAATCATCCAACATCAGCACATTCTTTGGGGGCTGAATGCAATCAAATTCTCCTCCACAGCAATGTTCTAACATCTAGTGTAAAACCTTAGATTAGAAGATTAGAAGCTGAATCCTGTGCTTTTGTTTTCTTTGCTTTTGCAGCAACGGGAGCGGTTTCTACGGCACAGTGACACAGGACCTAGCCAGCCCTCTGATTGGCTTAGTCCAGATTCCTCAGCCCTGTCCACGTCCATCAGGGCTGGCTGTGTTGGGTCAGCGGTCAGTGCTCGTCCACGGGCCTGGAGTGTCCGAACCTTCCATGACTTTCTGCCTCCTCTCCCTCAACTCCACAAGAAATGGTGCAGTTGGAACTCCACCAGCCCTTTCACCAAACTAGTGGACAGTGTGAGTACCAGCTGTAGTTCTATAAATATTATAGAGCGCCCCCTACGCTTCCTGTAGTGTATTACAGTCTGTCAGAATGAGTGTGTGGATCATATGAGCATTATAGAGCATTATAGAGCGCCCCCTACGCTTCCTGTAGTGTATTACAGTCTGTCAGAATGAGCGTGTGGATCATATGACCATTAGGGAGCATTATAGAGCGCCCCCTACGCTTCCTGTAGTGTATTACAGTCTGTCAGAATGAGCGTGTGGATCATATGATCATTATAGAGCATTATAGAGCGCCCCCTACGCTTCCTGTAGTGTATTACAGTCTGTCAGAATGAGCGTGTGGATCATATGACCATTATAGAGCATTATAGAGCGCCCCCTACTCTTCCTGTAGTGTATTACAGTCTGTCAGAATGAGCGTGTAGATCATATGACCATTATAGAGCATTATAGAGCGCCCCCTACGCTTCCTGTATTGTATTACAGTCTGTCAGAATGAGCGTGTGGATCATATGATCATTATAGAGCATTATAGAGCGCCCCCTACGCTTCCTGTAGTGTATTACAGTCTGTCAGAATGAGCGTGTGGATCATATGACCATTATAGAGCATTATAGAGCGCCCCCTACTCTTCCTGTAGTGTATTACAGTCTGTCAGAATGAGCGTGTAGATCATATGAACATTATAGAGCATTATAGAGCGCCCCCTACTCTTCCTGTAGTGTATTACAGTCTGTCAGAATGAGCGTGTGGATCATATGAACATTATAGAGCATTATAGAGCGCCCCTACGCTTCCTGTAGTGTATTACAGTCTGTCAGAATGAGCATGTGGATCATATGAACATTATAGAGCGCCCCCTACGCTTCCTGTATTGTATTACAGTCTGTCAGAATGAGTGTGTGGATCAGATGAACATTATAGAGCATTATAGAGCGCCCCCTACACTTCCTGTAGTGTATTACAGTCTGTCAGAATGAGCGAGTGAATCATATGAGCGTTAAAGAGCACTTAGTTTTTACCCCTTCTCCTTCACTCTTTCATACTCTAGGGTTCTCCCAGCTCTGCTGCAGATGGCCATGATGATGTGAGGGGGAAAGTTTTATCTGATGGTCATCTCCAGGATAGAGGAAACAGCTCTAAGTCTGAATCGTCGATGAGCACAGCCTCCTACCCGCTATCTCATTCCGGCCAGCGACAGCGGCGCCTCAACTCTACCAGCAACCTCCGCCGCGCCCGCTTTAATGCCCTCTGTTTCGGCCTGCTCTCCCCATCTGAATCCTCCAAACCACAGGGGGGTGCTAATGAGAACACCAGCACTGCATCTCAATTTTCAGAGCCCAGCGGCGTCCCCTCTGGCCAACAGCAGCAACAGAAACAGAAGCAGGTAGAATTAACAGCAGGAGGTAAGATCTGGGACAATATTTGATTATATTGCATTATAGAGCGCCCCCTACGCTTCCTGTAGTGTATTACAGTCTGTCAGAATGAGCGTGTGGATCATATGAACATTATAGAGTGCCCCCTATGCTTCCTGTAGTGTACTACAGTCTGTCAGAATGAGCGTGTGGATCATATGAACATTATAGAGTGCCCCCTATGCTTCCTGTAGTGTACTACAGTCTGTCAGAATGAGTGTGTGGATCATATGAACATTATAGAGCATTATAGAGCGCCCCCTACGCTTCCTGTAGTGTATTACAGTCTGTCAGAATGAGCGTGTCGATCATATGATCATTATAGGGTATTATAGAGCGCCCCCTACGCTTCCTGTAGTGTATTACAGTCTGTCAGAATGAGTGTGTGGATCATATGAACATTATAGAGCATTATAGAGCGCCCCCTACGCTTCCTGTAGTGTATTACAGTCTGTCAGAATGAGCGTGTGGATCATATGAGCATTATAGGGCATTATAGAGCGCCCCCTACGCTTCCTATAGTGTATTACAGTCTGTCAGAATGAGTGTGTGGATCATATGAACATTATAGAGCATTATAGAGCGCCCCCTACGCTTCCTGTAGTGTATTACAGTCTGTCAGAATGAGTGTGTGGATCATATGAACATTATAGAGCATTATAGAGTGCCCCCTACTCTTCTTGTAACTAGTTAGCATAGCTAAAAACAATAGCGGTTGATTTTAATTTGTGCTTTTATCCATTTTTACAGATAGCGGTTTGTCATACAGTGTCCGAAACCACCCAGCTGAGGACGATCACGTGTCGGTGCCAGTGTTTGCCATCTCTGAGGAGGATGACCGGCAGCCTCTGGTATTGGCGGAGGATGTGGCACGACCGTCTATGGCGAACGGGCAGAGCTATGAGAGTCCAAAAAGGCTGTTTAGCCCCGCCCACTCTGCCACGCCAAACATGACGGAGGAGCCGAAGCTGGCCGTTCTGAAAAACAGCAAGATTCAGCTGCCGTCTCTCAGCCAGGCGACTGTCCAGTGCAGTTTGATGGGGAAAGACATGTGACTGAGTTGGGGACGTAGGAAGTGACTCTCGGGTGATCTGGGCGTGGAGGTGGGAAGGCAAGGCACATTCATTTAGACATTCCACTTTAGAGTCAAAACCTTTATATATGAGCGAGAAAATCGTCTTCAGTCTAGTGAGTGTAGCTAATATTCTCTCATCATTAGACCGTTCCAAACATTTATAAGATTAATTGAAACATTTCTGGGCAATTTTACTTGTTTTACATAATTGTAGTTTCTCTTATTTCTTTGGCAAATAATAACAAAGAATATTTGAATTATGTAAAACAAATAAAAACATCCAAAAACAGTCTCACTGTGATTAAATATTAGATACATTGGCAATATTTAAGTCCCACTGGAGAGTACACACACAGAGTATTAAAAGTATATGTTAAAAATAGTTAATATTTGTGTATATATAGTGAAAACACAAACAATTAGACATATCCTTAATTTAAGCAGTTAAGTGTGTATTTTTAATATTCTCCTTAATTCCTTGTAAAAATGTATGGTGGGAAATTTAAGCTCACTTGGTGGAATCATATTAATATCTTAAAATATTGATAAATACTGTAAACAAAACACAAAACAAAACAAATGGTCTGCAAGTCGTTTTATAACTCCTCTGTTTGCACACGTTGTTTAAGGGTTTATTTTTTTTCTATGTAATGGTTTTGATACTACTCACATTTCTATATGATAAAACTTAACAAGGACATGTAATCAGTACTCTGTTCATTAGTGTGTGTGTGTGTGTGTGTGTGTGTGTGTGTGTGTGGATTTACTACATGTACATTTTTTTCTTTCATTCTGAAATTCCAAATATCTGCACTTTTCAGTAACAGCTTGTTTCTAATCCCTTCAACACAACCAGTTAGTGGGTCAGCGGCAAAGCTGCCTGGCCTCCCTCATGCCTTCTTGCGTGTGCTGTTGCCTCTGAGGTTTGTTTCTTAAGTTTTGCTCTGGAGCTACGAGCCACTAAAACTACAGCCTGACCTACAGGAGGGTTTTTGGACAGATCTCACCTGATTTCACCTGTTTAGCATTAAATTTTATCCTAAAAATCAATAAATTGTCTCCCCATGGAGACAATGTATATACACACATACACGATAAGAATATATATATATATATATATATATATATATATATATATATATATATATATGACACACATGCTTACATTTAGGTGCTGGTCATAAAATTTGAATATCATGAAAGTTGAAAGTTGTTTTTTTTCTTCAGTAATTCCATTCAAAAAGGGAAATTCTAATTTTCTGAGATACTGGATTTGGGTTAGGGTTAGTTGTCATATAAAATAAAATATAAAATTAACAGAAATAAACACTTGAAATATCAGTCTGTGTGTAATGAATGAATATAATATGCAAGTTTCACTCTTTGAATGGAATTACTGAAATAAATCTACTTTCTCATGATATTTTAATTTTATGCCCAGCACATGTATTGTATATTCTTCTTCATGATGTTTAATGATGAGCATTTTTTAATCCGTTCATAAATTTCTCACTTTTCCCCAAACATTTCTTTCCTAAAAGCAGTAGTTACTTGGTCACTGAGTCTGTAGAAGCTCTTAGCTTTAATATTATTGTAAAAAAATCACCTTCAGTTTTTACATCAAAATTGCGAAAACACGTAAGACTATAGTCTTACCTTCAGCAGCGTTTTTGGGCCGTTCTTAAATTTTCATAATTTTCATGAAAAACCTTCCAGAACTTTGGAAATAATCTCCACATGGAATTTCAGATTCAGTAAGTTTATATTTTTTCCTAAAATCAGCTTTTCTTTGGTTCAGTAAAATTCTCAGTACCGAGCGTTCATGCTCTGAGATTTGAGTTTAATCTGTAAATGAATCTGTAGAACGTTTCAGCTGTCTGTAGAAGAACTGAGCTAAAATATTGATCATAAAAATCACCTTCAGTTTTTACACCGAAACTGCAAAAACACGTAAGACTATAGTCTTACCTTCAGCAGCGTTTTTAAAGTGTTCTTTCATTTTTATTTTTTTAAGGAAAAACACTTTAATTAGTTGTAAACGTGTCCTCATGCTGGATTAGAGTAAATACGTAGTGAACTTTTCTATAAAATGAAGTTTCTTTGGTTCAGGAAAATTCTCCAAACCCAAAGTTAAAATCTTCAGATTTTGGAAGTTGAGTTTTATTTTCCTCCAAACAAAAACAAAAAAAAAAACAAGCACCAGCACCATCTGTAGAAGAACATTATTCACTATTCATCACTTTATACACCAATAATACTTTACCCTACGTGGTCCAGCAGACTAAGGCCTAGCTCACGATGATCACTGGATCACCAGCTCAAATCCCAGTCCTGCTGCCAGCCACCAGCAGCCGAGGCCCCAGGAGAGCACAGCCAGCCACATCAGGAAATCACCCTTCCTCCAATGATTTATTTATAACTGAGCTTTAATATTCATCATAAAGTACATCAGACTGAAGGCTCTGATCTTCGGGAGTGTTTGTGTGTTTTACCTTTTAAGTTTTAAAGGTAAATGACCATGATCAGAGGATCACCGGTTCAAACCCCAATCATGCTGCTAGCCATCAGCAGCCACGGCTTTTTGGCCTTGCTCTCTCCAGGGTGGGTAGATGGCACTGCAATGCTGGCTGTCACTGGCATCTGCAGGCTGGCATATTAAAGATGCCCAAGGTATGCAGCAACCACCCCCTAACACCAGCCAAGCAGCTCAGTGGGCACCATCACCTTGATCAGAGGATCTCTGGAGTCATTGGCAGCCAAGGCCCTACTGGACCTTGTTGGACTCCAACTGGCCCCCAACCTTCTTCCAACTCATTAAAACATTTCTATCAAATCATAAAAATCAGCTTCACTTTATACAAATATACAATTATTTTAAAAGAAAATCAATGACCAATTGTGCTTTCTCAGGGCCTCAGCTGCCAATGACCTGGACTTGAACCAGCTGATGTAGAACATTGGGCGACCATCAGTGTTGTGTGCTTTACTTTTTAAGGTTTTCCTAGAAACACACTACAGATGTTAAAAAAAAAGCTAGGGGAAGGGGCCCCCAGGTGGTCCAGTGGTCTAAGCCACTGTCACCATGATCAGAGGATCACTGGTTCAAGCCCCCAATCATGCTGCTAGCCATCAGCAGCCAAGGCTTTTTGGCCTTGCTCTCTCCAGGGTGGGTAGATGGCACTCTCCCCCCACCATCAACCCACTGCAGTGCAGGCTGTCACTGGCATATCAAAGCCAGGTATGCAGCAGCCCCCCCCCAGGTCTCAGTGGGACCCAGTGGGCTAAGACAGTCACTGTGATTAGAGGATCCCCAGGGTCACTGGCAGCCAAGGCCCTGAGACAGCATGCCCACTGGCAACCCAACTGGCCACTAACTTTCTTCCAACTCATTAAAACATTTCTATCAGTCATTAAAAATCACCTTTACTTTATACAAATATAAAATAATTTTAAATTGTACTTTCAGCTGCCAACAACCTGGACTTGAACCAGTGACCCTCTGATCACAGCAACAGTGCCTTAGCCCACTAGACCACCCAGAAGCCACTGCTGATGCAGAACATTGGGCAACCATGAATGTTGTGTGCTTTACTTTTTAAGGTTTTCCTAGAAACACACTACAGAGGTTAAAAAAAAAAGCTAGGGGAAGGGGCCCCCAGGTGGTCCAGTGGACTAAGCCACTGTCACCATGATCAGAAGATCACCAGTTCAATCCCCCAATCATGCTGCTAGCTATCAGCAGCCAAGGCTTTTTGGCCTTGCTCTCTCCAGGGTGGGTAGATGGCACTCTCCCCCCACATCAACCCACTGCAGTGCTGGCTGCCACTGGCACCTACAGGCTGGCATATCAAAGCCAGGTATGCAGCAACCCCCCCCCCCCCCAACAGGGTGGGTAGATGGCACCCTGCTGTCTTAGCCCTCTGTAGGCTGGCATATCAAGGATGCCCAAGGTATGCAGCAACCCCCCCCCCCCCACCAAGCTGTCCAGTGAGACCTGGGGGGGTTGCTGCATACCTTGATATGCAGGCTGTCCTGGCCAACCTGCAGGGGGCCAAGACAGCAGGGACAGTGGGGTGCCATCCACCCAGCCAAGGCCCCGAGAAAGCATCCCTACACAACTGGCCCCCAACCTTCCCCAAACTCACTAAAACATTTCTATCAATCTCATAAAAATCACCTTCACTTTATACAAATATAAGAAAATTTATGAGCAATTATACTCTCTGGACTTGAACCAGCAATCCCCTGCTCACAGCAACAGTGCCTTAGCCCACTAGACCACCCAGAAGCCACTGCTAATGCAGAACATTGGACAACCATCAGTGTTGTGTGCTTTACTTTTTAAGGTTTTCCTGGAAACACACTACAGAGGTTAAAAAAAAAAGCTAGAGAAAGGGGCCCCCAGGTGGTCCAGTGGACTAAGCCACTGTCACCATGATCAGAAGATCACTGGTTCAAATCCAAGTCCATGAGAGCACAAGTGGTCATCAATTTTCTTCCAAATCATTAAAACATTTCTATAGTTTTTCCAGTTTCTTGGGGGGAAAAACACTTTTACAAGCTCAATAAACCAGGGGGTCCAGTGGATTAAGTCACTGTCACCATGACCAGCTGGTCACCAGATGGTCACCAGTTCAAGTCCCAGTCATGCTGCTAACCACCAGCAGCCATGGCCTTTTGGCCTTGCTCCATCCATGTCAGGTAGATGGTGCTCTTTCCCCATCACTGCAGTGCTGGCGGTCACTGGCATCTGCAGGCTGGTGCATCAAAGCCTGGTACACACATTAGCTCAAAAACTGAGAGGCTTGATTGCACACGTCAGAAGGGGGCAGTGTGTTGGTCCACCCGCACCAGTGTCAGGGGCATAACATGCAACAGGGGAGAGAGTACTTACATGTGGGGTAACCAGATAAGATTTATAGAACAAAAATATCACACATGCTTTCAGATCCAACATCATTTGCATTAATATTATAAACTGAGACAGATCAGACAGCAGAAGCATTTACCTTCAATAGTGACCTGAAAAAGCTTCTGAACTGTGCTGAAGTTTCATTAGAAAATTTAGAGCCAGAAAATAAACACAAAACACTTAAATAAATTGAAGACTATTAAGATTATTTCCACACAGTCTGCAGGGGCACTGCCTCCAGATTTCACACAATTGCAAAAGATCTTCAGTATCATTTCTACACTGTTATTAAATCCCCATCATTTACATGAACACTTCAGCAGGTTGGAAATTGTATTCAGTTGATGTTTTCCATCCAATATTGTCCTGATTTTTCTTCATTTTCCTGATAATAATGTTTGTTTTCCCACCAAACCCCTTACTACCGAAACCCTTCTCCTCCAAACCATTAGAAATGATTCAGCAGCATCTGTAGAAGCTCTCCGCTGCAGTAGTTCAGGAAAATCTTCAGTTCTTGCTCCAAAACTGCAAAAATACACAAGTACTTGTACACTTTTGTATTCATCTTGGATACCAGCATGTCTCTCCATGGCCTTTAGATCCAGTATGTAGCTTATTTTTCTTTATCATAGAAATCTGTTTTTGCTCTGAAATTCTTTCTACTAGAAATTTGGTCAGCTTTTTGTTTTGTATTTGTATAAATTTGTAATTTTGAGTTTCTGAGAATCTCTCTGTAGAATCTGTGGAGGTTTGTAAAATTATAGTCTTGATGTTAGGTGCGCTGTTGTACCATTTCCAAATTCCCCTCATTTTAAAGGAAACTTGAGAAATGTCTCTGCGTGAACATTTAGATCAAATATGATGCAGTTTTGTTTTTTAGTTTCGTAACAAAAGACATCGACAAACATGAACCCGCATCAACTCCGAGATCAAGCATGCTACTTCCATAACATGTTCGCTACATTAGCCTTGTAGCTCCAGAGTAAAATAAACTAAAATAAAATAAACTTAAAACAAACCGACTCGGCTGATCGGCTGCATTTGGAGTAAGAGGGTTCTGTGTGGTTCTCTGATCTGTTATTGCTGCTATATTATATAACTTGAGCCTGAGCGTTGTGCTGAGTGGTGTTTAGTGTTATACAGTCAGGCTATATAACGTATGCAGTGTTTTCTCCAGTTAGGTACTCCAGTAGTAGGCTGCGTCCCAATTGCATACTACACACTGATGTTTAGTGTACTAAGCTGCCAGACCCGCACTATTACTAGTACAGCCAGTATTAATGTACCGAACCGTTTTGTGCGAACAGGAAGTGATGAAGCGTTGGTTTTATCCATCTTTTTTTTTCACATAAGTAGCTCCCACCTTTCTGTTTCGCAATGCATTGTGGGATAAGTGTCCATTTAACTAAACGCATGTATTAGTAATTAGTACGCAACTGGGACGCAGCCGTAGCGATGTCTGTGTAAAATGTGAAGTGTAACTGATGTTATAAAGGGAAGTTAATGCTGTATATAAATATTCTGAGAGAAATACAATGCAGTAACTAACAAGTCAATACAAATAAAGGATGTATCCATGCTAACGCTTCTGGTGGTTTTGTAATGTTCTTGGTAATCGTGGTGCATCTAGTGCAGCTTTGGCCTCGATCTTGCTGAGAAAGAGCAATTAGAGCATTAGGGCAGGAACACCAGCGCCCCCACAGGTCAACGCAGGAAGCACACGCACCTACCCATCCGTATGTTGGAGATGAAATCAGGACTTACTGGACCAGACCACCTTCGCATGTCCACTGCAGGAGATGGTGGACAGGGGTCAGCATGGGCACTCTGACCAGTCTTCTGCTACACAGCAGGGGGCGCTGCACCACCATGTTGTTACACGTTACTTCTCTCGTTAGAGTCATGAAACGGTTCTCGCACCACCACTGCCCCCATGTAAGTTTCGGCTCTGTTTCAGAGTCGTCTGGACGTAGCGATCCGACCCTCATCAAGGTGTCTCAGGTCTTCATGCTGACCTTCTGCTTGGTGAGAACTCAAATCTTCTCAAGAAGCTCTGATCCCACATCACCCACACTGTTACCTGGGGGACAAAATCTAGTCCTAAGACTAGTCTTCACATTAATAGTTCAACTTGGAGAACATCACTCTGAGCTTCTTCACAAACTGGTCCAGAATAAACGAGGTGGGAACTTTATCTGATGCTCTTTATTAGTGCAGTAAAGAATATTTTTTTATTTGACTCTTAACAGCATATTAGTTTTCTTTCAGCATTGCTAATACAGAGAGGCACTACAAGCTCTAAAGGCATCCAAACTATTAGTGCTAGTCTACACGCCTCCCCGATCCTCACACACCTACTGAACACACACTACACAGAACCGTTCTCTGTTAGAACCCCCTGCATGAGCTTCGATGAGGTAGAACTAGACAGGCCCCTTCAGACAGACAAGAGAGAGAGAGGAAGCAAGGACGAGTGACGGACAGAACGGGGTGGAAAAGAGTGGGAGAACATGGAGGAACAACAAAGTGAGAAGAACGAAGAACAAAGACGGTCCAAAACAAACAAATCTGACTCGGTTCTCCTCCTCAAAGTGTGTAAATATTTGCTGTGAAGAACATCACACAGCCTTTCCCTTTCAGTAAATGCAAAGCAGCCTCAAAAAGCCTGGTCCAAACCCGCTAAGCCCCCCACCCCCCTAAACTTCTGCCCAGAACCCCTCACTGGAGATCCGCTCAAGCGCTGCTTTACCTCCACACTGAACTCAAAATAGCACTGGCATCACAACCTGACCCGTCCACAACTCTTCAGGGGTCCTCTGGGCTCTTGTGACCCTTACAGCAAAGTTCAAACATCTAGTGCAGTGGTTCCCAACCCTGGTCCTGAAGAATCCCCTACTCTGCACATTTTCCTAGAGAGTTCCTGCTTCAACACCCCACCTTCAGCTCAGGAAGAGCTTGTTGATGACCTGACTGGTTGGCTATTGGGACTGTTGAAGGTTCTCCAGAACCAAGGTTGAAAACCACTGATCTAATGTAAAGCCTTCTTAGAAGAGTAGAGGCTGTTACTGAAGTAAAACTCTGAATGAGCAGGTGTCCACATACTTTTGTCATTTTATTGTATTTATTTATTAAGGTAATACAACTAGAACGTAAGTGATTTTAAGTGATCTTGATCAGCTTATACACAATATGTGCAAAAGTTTGTGGACACCCCTTCTGACAAATGCGTTCAACACCTTAAAGTTGCACTCATTGCTGACACTGATGTGCAAATGCACACAGTGCATTTAGGTACTCTTCACCTACTGCTGGATGCATGAAGGCCTCCAACATCCTCAGTACAGACCGATTAGCGGAGTCACTGCTGCCGCAGCATAAACCCAGTGTCGTGCAAAAGTCTTATTCTGTCCAGATGAAACAGAGTTTTAGGGACAGTTTTCTGGGTGTAATCTAATGTTATATAGAGTTAATTACAGGTAGACACTCTTACTGACCACTGACTTTATGTTTATTTGGGTTTATTCTAATGTTATATAGAGTAAATTACAGGTAGACACACTCACTGACCACTGACTTTATGTTTATTTGGGTTTATTCTAATGTTATATAGAGTTAATTACAGGTAGACACTCTCACAGATCACTGACTATGTTTATTTGGATTTATTTCAATGTGAGAGTGTCTACTTATGTAAAATTATACATAACCTAATAATTCTATATAGCCTAAACCCAAAAGATCATAAAGTCAGTGGTCAGTGAGAGTGTCTACCTGTAATTAACTCTATATAACATTAGAATAAACCCAAATAAACTGAATTCTACAGGTATAAAAACACACACTGACCTCTGAGTATTAACTCTTAGTCTTGGCAGTCTAAGACTTTTGTACAGCACTGTATTACAGCAATGAATGAAGCCCGCGGCTGACGATGTCTACACCAGTCTATAGCTTCAGTAAGAGCTGGGCTTTTTTATGACTGTTTGGTAGTAATAACGCCGTAGTCGCTCATCAGGCTCACATCTGCAGAACTACTCTTGTAGAGAGAAGCGCCACAAACTAGACTATCTAGAACTACACAACACGGCTACAAACCCATATAAACTATCAGTCCCCCAGCGCAATTATTACCATTTAAAAAAGAGAATAAAGTAATATAGATTGGATCAAAGTTGGCATCTTGAGCGTGTTAGTAAATACCGAACACAAAACTATAAGCTACACTTTAAAGGACTCATTTTAATAACGTGCTATTGTTCCTGAAAATGAATGAAAGCCAATTAGCATGATCATTCAAACAATCAATAACCATCTGCATTCATTCACGGTCAGCACTGTAATCAAAGCGATCAGCTTTACCGTGAAACAGGTCTGGCTCAGGTTAGCGTGTGTAAACAATACCAGAAAACGGTGCTCATCCTGTTTAAGCGCTACCGTTACCGTTACTACTATGAATCATGCGTTACCAGTGGAGTCCCACAGGGTTCTATCTTTTAGGATCTAGAAAACGTTTAAAATGACAGTAATGTAGTTATGAGTGAAGAACTGAAATGTGGGCCAACATACAGGGTTTAAAGGGTGAAAGGGATGTTCCAGATGTTCTGCACTCTGAAAAATAAAGGTGCATTAAATACTTTGAGAGAAGAACCACATTTGGTCCCTTAGGAACCATGTTTATAATAAAAATGTCTAAGTGTGAGGACCTTTCAATTGGGAAATTGGTTACTCCTGCATATATCTATTATAAAAATGGTTCTAAATAGAACCAAAAGTGGTTCTTCTTACTGTTTAAAGCCCATTTATTGTACAGAATGTCAACACATCCACATCTGCAGTGAATAGGTGATCATCACAGAGAACCACTGTGACCGGTTTCCCTGAACACAACAGAAGACCACTGAACATAAAATTCACCTATAGAAGTCAACAGGCTTCTTAGATTACCAGTCATTTCTGTTCTAACACCCCTTTTCTATTTATAGTGGGTAAAATAGCAACAAACAAGCTAAAGATAGACTGAAGTACACCAGAGAATTGCTTGGACTCTGTGCTAATTGCAAATACAAGTTACCCAGAGTGTTCAGAGTTGATTATCTCCTGCAAATCAACACCCAGCCGTCACTCAACACCATATTTACGTCCCTTTCAAGCAGTAACCTGCAACTATCGTATGGATGCACAGCTATAAATGCAATTTTCAATTTTACCCCCCCCCAACCCACCGTCGTCCCAAGTTTAGAGAAAATAATGTGTATAATATCACCAAAACGAACTACAAAACTCCCCCAACCTCAGAAAAGCAGTTAAAGCAGCAAGTGATTGAGTTTCTCAGAAATGTGCAGTAGTAGCTTAGTGCATTGGCAGGTTTACTAACATTGATTATTAGCTTTTACTTATGCATAGGAGAGATATGAGCATTAGAAATGGAGCGCAGAGCCCCAAATCCTCAGATCTGCACACGGCAAGACGTAAGCTGTGAAATAACTGTGAATTAGTGAAACGTACAGGTGGAAGCACTAGATTCAGATCACGATGCACGCCAAGCAAATATATCATAATATTCAGATTATTATCAATAGGCACAAGGTTTATCCGAGTTACATCTGGACAGTAACCGGCACTGCTGAATTACTGTTACGCACAGGCTTCCATCGAGCCGATTATTCACAGTACAGAAGACTGTTCTGATTGCCCATTTCTTCCGATTTGACCAGGAAATCTCCACACTACAGATTCTATGACCTGAACCAACAATGGAATGAGGAAAAGTGCAGCTTCAGATAACGTATCTATACATACTGACATCTGTCCATCTGGCCAAATATGAGCCACTTAATATCCACGTGATTGATTTTGCATATGTAAAACATCTAGGTTACTAATTATCCAGACAGAGGAGGAAAGAAATAAACCCAGGGCTTGAACGTATTACACAGCCTGTATTGTTAGGAGGTGACTGGAATCCTCTCCAGCGGGACACGACTCGCTCCAGACAGGCCAGTCCTCCGCCAGTCCTCCACCGCCTTAGTTTTTAAAGCGGGTCTGCTCACATATGTGGTTGAACTTCCTACAAAGGAAAAATACATATATATGAATGCTTATTTAATGAAATATCACAGTCAGCTGTTACGAATTTGTTCAGTACATTGTACATAAAGCTCAGATACATCCCCCTGCTGGCAGAATGAATGAATTACACAAAATACTGATTGAACTAATGGTCAGCTGTAGCTCCAGTTTAAAAAAGCCCATCCAGTAAAGCTGCAATGATTAGTTATGGTCTAAATTACTTGCCAATCTCCGTACATAAGCATTAATACAAAAGTAAATAGTTAATCATTATTTTTTACTTTTACTTTCCTTTACCTTAATTTAATAACATTTGATGTGTGTATATACAGCACATACAAACATATATATATATATGAGAGAGAGAGAGAGAGAGAGACGGAGTAGTGTATTACAGACTAATACACTACAGGAAGCGTAGGGGGCTCTCTATAATGCTCTATAATGCTCATATGATCCACATGCTCATTCTGACAGACTGTAATACACTACAGGAAGCGTAGGGGGCTCTCTATAATGCTCTATAATGATCATATGATCCACACGCTCACTCTGACAGACTGTAATACACTACAGGAAGTGTAGGGGGCGCTCTATAATGCTCTATAATGTTCATATGATCCACACGCTCACTCTGACAGACTGTAATACACTACAGGAAGTGTAGGGGGCGCTCTATAATGTTCATATGATCCACATGCTCATTCTGACAGACTGTAATACACTACAGAAAGCATAGGGGGCGCTCTATAATGCTCTATAATGTTCATATGATCCACACACTCATTCTGACAGACTGTAATACACTACAGGAAGCGTAGGTGGCGCTCTATAATGTTCATATGATCCACATGCTCATTCTGACAGACTGTAATACACTACAGGAAGCGTAGGGGGCGCTCTATAATGCTCTATAATGTTCATATGATCCACATGCTCATTCTGACAGACTGTAATACACTACAGAAAGCATAGGGGGCGCTCTATAATGCTCTATAATGTTCATATGATCCACACACTCATTCTGACAGACTGTAATACACTACAGGAAGCGTAGGTGGCGCTCTATAATGTTCATATGATCCACATGCTCATTCTGACAGACTGTAATACACTACAGTAAGTGTAGGGGGCGCTCTATAATGCTCTATAATGTTCATATGATCCACATGCTCATTCTGACAGACTGTAATACACTACAGAAAGCATAGGGGGCGCTCTATAATGCTCTATAATGTTCATATGATCCACACACTCATTCTGACAGACTGTAATACACTACAGGAAGCGTAGGTGGCGCTCTATAATGTTCATATGATCCACATGCTCATTCTGACAGACTGTAATACACTACAGGAAGCGTAGGGGGCGCTCTATAATGCTCTATAATGTTCATATGATCCACACACTCATTCTGACAGACTGTAATACACTACAGGAAGCGTAGGGGGCGCTCTATAATGCTCTATAATGTTCATATGATCCACACACTCATTCTCACAGACTGTACTACACTACAGGAAGCGTAGGGGCGCTCTATAATGATCATATGATCCACACACTCATTCTGACAGACTGTAATACACTACAGGAAGCGTAGGGGGCGCTCTATAATGCTCTATAATGATCATATGATCCACACGCTCATTCTGACAGACTGTAGTACGCTACAGGAAGCGTAGGGGGGCGCTCTATAATGCTCTATAATGATCATATGATCCACACGCTCATTCTGACAGACTGTAATACACTACAGGAAGCATAGGGGGCGCTCTATAATGCTCTATAATGTTCATATGATCCACACGCTCATTCTGACAGACTGTAATACACTACAGGAAGCGTAGGGGGCGCTCTATAATGCTCTATAATGATCATATGATCCACACGCTCACTCTGACAGACTGTAATACACTACAGGAAGATAACTTACGTAGCGTGGTGAGCTTTGACCTGTGTGCGGCAGTTGCGTCCCCAGTAGCAGTCGGGTCTGGAGGTCACAGCAGCTGAAGACACACCAACACAGACATTCAGTTAGTGATGAGTGGATGAAGCCTCCAAGCTTCTGAAGCTCTGGAGCATTAAAAACAGGAAGCACAGTGACACCTGGTGGACTGCTAAGATTACTGCTGCCAAGAAGTAAACACAGTCAGTCAAAGTGTGGGTTTGGTGTGAAACGCTTGGTTCTAGATAAGCTCCCCCAGTCAGAGCTGGAGTTCTACAGTGGAGGTTCTAGATAAGCTCCCCCAGTCAGAGCTGTGGTTCTACAGTGGAGGTGAAGGGAAGCAGACGTCTGAAGCTCTAATAATAAAAGCTCCTCACAGAAAGTTCTTCACCTAATGGTGATGAAGACGCTGCCTGATGCCTGAGACACGGTTCTACCAGAGTTCTGAGAAGAGCTCGGCTCTAGAACCTGCTTTTAGAACCAGATCATTAAAATGGTGGAGGGATACATGCTGCAGGGTGTAGTGCAGCTACAGAAAGTAGTCCCTAAAGAAAACTGCATTAGTGGAGATTCTCTATTCACTATTTTACCTTCATCATCATCTTCTTCATCATTCCATATAAAACTCAGAAGACTCGTGTAGCTGCACTGGTGGGTTTAGATAGGAGATAAATGATGGGCTGTATCTGTGTTGCAGTCATGGCAACCGACGCCTGAATTCTGAATCTAAAGGCTTTGAAAGCGGGTGCATGTTTTGTTGTTTTTTTTTACCTGGGAGGTCCGAGGCGGGAATGTTTTCTCTGTATTTGTAGGCGAGCTCTTTAAAGTTTCGAAGCCCGCAGCAGTAACACAGCAAGGAGCTGGCATTGATGCGATAATCTGACAAAACACACATTAAAGAAACCAGGAGATACAGATCAGAACTGCAGTCAATTCCATTTCAATTCAAACTTCATTATTCTGTGTATTTAAACTGAAACTAAGGTTTCAGTGGAGATTCAGAGGTTCACAGGTTTCAAATAAGAAACATTTACTTTAAATACCTACAGGTGTGTGTTTACCACAGGGTGGGATAGAAGGGTTTTTAACAACCTAGTCATTAAAGTAACGTTCTGTATCAGTAGAACCTGATGATTTCTCCAGTTCTGATCGTGAAAGGAGCTAAAGACAGTGTATGGAAAGTGCTGTTCATGAAAATCTGGGTTTTATCATGTTTTTAATAATTAAAAAATAATTAAAAGTATGTTTGTTTTTATAGAAATTAATACAGAATATTAAAATATTTTGCTTCCACAAGCATGAGCAAGTACAATCAATACTTCATTAAATAAGGAAAGCTGATCATTTTAGAATTACAGTGAATTAAAAACTAAAGCCAAAAACAAAACTTTTTTTAATAAATAACTTCACTACTCTACTCTATTATTGCTGTATGTTTTACCAGAGAGATGGAAGAGGCCTTGTTGTGTAGCCTGGAGCGCTTCCTGGAGCAGATCTCTCCAAGTCTTTCCTCTGGAGGTTAAATAATTCTGACACAAGAAAAGATTATAAATCATCAGCTATAATGAAGATTTGATTATAAAAGTCACACAATCGCATTAAAAGACATGTTATATACTGCCACAACAACTGCTGCTGACAAAATACCCACAACAACTGTTCACACAATAATTATTATAGTAATAGTAATTATTATTCCAATAATAACTGAATATTTTTGCCTTTTAATCACAAAAAAAATCAAAAAAGCAAACAACAGAATGCTAACAGCTTCTGTACAGGTACAATTTAGTACAATGCAAACGTATCCTCAAAAGGTTCCAACGCGTCTCAGGTTTTCTATCTGGCTCTTTAACTTTATCTTTAAAAATCAAACTGATTTAAGTCTGCAAAAATCTACAAAACCTGCACAGGACTACAGCAGAGTAATGGTCAGTAACTAAAGCACTGAAGACCCCTCCTGTGACATAAGGGGTACAACATTTAAAAATATGCAAAAATATGAATTATTAAGCTGAAACGTTAACTAAATAAACACAGAGCATGAGGAACAGGAGATCTGTCAACCTGCAGGATTTCAGACTCGTAGTTGTTATTGTTGAGGACTCCATCCAGACACTTAGCTGTGAGGTTCAGATCTGAGGACAGAAACGCAGAACAGCGTCAGATCAGTTTCAACCTCAACACACGATAAACCTCAGCTTTATGTAACCGTATCAAGCAAGCGTCTCCAGAGCAGTGCAGAATTCAGAATTTCAGAATTTAATTCAATTTAATGAATGAATTTGAATTTAAAATTCATAGAAATTCATTCTCATCACAGATCAGTGAGAATGTGATACTTTTAACACACATTTTCAGTGGTTTCCATGAGTTGTGGGAACTGGCTCACAAAAATGAACGAGCACAGATGTCCTTTTACGTGTGTTATCATTTTTTGCATATCGCTGTAATTCCAAAAACTCAAAAGTACAAACCAGAGTGTCCTAAATATTTGGAAAACCATTCTGAAGACTGGGATAAAGCAAGGTATTCTGGGAACAGAAGTGCTGTCCTTCTATTTTCTACAATATGAAACTTATTAAAAGTTTGTAATTGTAATGTTTTTAATGTTAAATTTGTGGTAACAAAAAAGTCCATACAATAATATCTTTATAAAAATTCATGTTGTAATCATATGTACTTTATACTGTAAAGTTTAATTATTAAATACACATTAAATGTGTATCAAAAATGTCTTAGAATTTAATTGAATTCCAATTCTACTTCCTCTAATTCGCATATAAATTACAGCTCCGCATCCTGTTTGCAATCTCACTCAATTCAAGGCTCACGCTCAATTCAATTCTGAATTCTGATTTTCTGAAGCTAGGTCCACATCACATAACAGGACCAGGTGAGTGGTAATAATAACAGACACTTATAAACAGAACAGCAGTGCTTACACACAATGCGTTCAATGACCTGACTTCATTTCAACCAATCGGGGGCTGAAACGTGCCAGACAACCCTGACCGCCAATTCTCTGGCAGCCCCATTACAGAGGACAGGACGGCCTGTGGCACTCCATACTTAAATTTTGACTTTTTTAATATTTTGTCTTATTCTGGTCTGATCTTATGAGTCAGTTCATACGACAGAAGGATGGCAGTGATGGAGCTATAAGAGAAACTAGCAGAGGGGAGTGCGGGAGTGTGGTGGATAATAAATCTGGGCAAACAGTCTTCTCAGTCAGAGCCACCTGTTGAAGTGAAGGGTCAAATGCGGAGGACACATTTCACTGTGGCAGATACTGCACCTTTACCATCTGTGGTAGTGAACGAACACACACACTAGTGAGCTAGGGGCAGTGAGTACACACACACACACCCAGAGCGGTGGGCAGCCAACTCCAGCGCCCGGGGAGCAGAGAGGGTAAAGGGCCCAACAGTGGCAGCTGAACTAAGAGGAGAGCTCTAATTATCAAACTAATAAATATGAACATAAGATGCATCTGCAATCATCTCTGCGGTACTGCTATTAAATGTGCAATGTTTTTATTCTGACTACATTTCAACCAATCAGGGGCTTACCAGTGAAACGTGCCAGGCACCCCTGACAGCCAATTCTCTGGCAGCCCCAATACAGGTGACAGAACGGCCTCTGGCACACCATACCTGAGGAGCGGCAGAAAAAACACACACACAGCATAAGAGAAAGTAAACAGACATATTTACTACATGACGATCATCAGTTAGTTAGCCAGCCAATGACAGTTCTTTATGTACACACTAAGAACAAACAACAAGCTGCAAAGCAATTAACTGCAGCTCTGATCCATGTATCTGACTCACCAACAGCCAGCAGAGAGGGCACGGAGCTCTAACCGCTGAGCACCGCTGCCCCAGATGTAACACTAACTACTAGAGTTGGGCAACAGTACTCTCTATTGTGATCAATTTTGTTATTGTTATGCACAATCGGCTTCTCTGATCATAAGGAGGAGACTGATCAGCTGCAGGTTTCATTACTAACAGTGTAATTAGACTGAAGGGTTCATTAGATGAAGAGCAGCAGATGTTGAGTATAAACCACTGTATTCAGTACAGGAGAGGATCTGAACTGTAGTTTATAATAGTTTGTTACTGATGTGTTTAGTCTGTTATTATGTATCGTGATAAATATTGTGTATCTTAAAAAAGAGACTCAAGAGAGCTGCAGTGAAACGTCCCGACTGAGCCCCACATTTACATTCCAATAAAGCTTATTGATCACACGCCTCTGAAGTTTGACTTTCTGCAGCTTTACAGAACTTCTAGACAACGACTCCTCATATTTTCCTCCATGAAGCTCATGTTAATGCTCAGTAGAGCACAGAGACGCTCCTTTAATAGAGCTGATATTACTGAAATGCTTCATTTTCAATGGGCAGATCTGCAGCTGAAACAGGAGCCTAGTGCAGGCCTTTGTTTTCCTTCCATTACTTTTAGTGATGAGTGTCAATACTTTTCACACCCTTGTGCATCGTGGAACGTCACAGAAAATATTCAGACCATCATCATCATTAACTTTAAAGCACAACAGTCTGGTTTTTATATTAAAAATAAAAGTAATAGACGTAAGATCAGTAGCATGAGCGCATTGCTAAGGCTAATATTAAAGAGCATAAATCCAGATATCAGATACAGAACAGCAGATCATATGGACCATATAGACCAGCCTCATCTTTTGTGTAACAGGTGTGATGAAAAGCTGTGTGAGAAACTCACAGTGCTGGGGTGAACTCTGAGTGCCGATGTGTTCTGAGCGGCGGTCCGGCATGGGCTGCAGGCAGCAGGTACACATCAGGTGACCACCCTGAGGAGGACACCTAAACTCCTGAGGGGCTGCAGAGAGAGAAAGAGGGGGTGAGAAAATTTAAATAAGACACTGAGATCACCACAGAGCTCTCCATGTAAATGAAATGAATCTAGCGTTTGTAATGATGTTTACAGTGTTCTGGTTATGTAATGTACTGTAGTGCAGAGGATGATGGGGGGGGGGATTCTCTGTTCACTATTTAATGTAATTTAATTTTCATGTTTTTGTTCCTTGGATGCTCTTTCATTACAGTACCTACACCTGCTTAAAAAGAAAGATCACAAAATGATCAAATAAATATCTAAAATGACATGGTTCATCAGCTACACTCACCTGTGCTTGTTGTTTCCGTGCTTTTTTATAACCCATACAGGTATTCAGTGTTTTAGATATACTAACTCTACCCATCAAACACTCAGGAATGGTGCTGTTGCCAATTAAATGAGACAATTAAACACTGATTAAATGATTAAGACGAGTTGTTTGAGTTATTTTACGTTTAGATTTAATTCGGGGCACAGACACAGTCTCAATACGGTACAACCTGGGTGATGCCTCAAAGCAGCTCACAGGCGGTTGGTTTAGCCTGTCTGTCTGCGGCCTGGTCCCGGCTCTGAACTGTCAGCAGCTTACAACACTACTCTGTTGACTAACTAGTAGACTATGCACAATGCTGCATGAAAGTAAGACAGCACCCCCACTGGGATGGGGCTAGAGCAAATTACGGCATCGGACATTGTGTCTGGGCCAGTTTAATCACCAACTATATGGACAAAAGTATTGAGACACCCCTCTTTATTCAGTCTCGTTGTCACACCGGTGTATAAAAACCAGCCCCTAGCCCTGCAGTCTACAGCAACAACAAGTCAGCTGGTGAAATCTCCTCCCTCCTAGATCTTCCTCCATCAGCTGTGAGTGGTGTTATTATTGAACAGTGGAAGAGTTTAGGAGGAACAGCTCACAGAGAGCAGCTCAGTGTCCACCGAGTGTCTGTCAAACCACGTAAAGTTACAGAGCGGGGTCAGGGCCGAGTGCTGAGCTCAGAGCAGAGTGCAGAAAAGCCTCCAACTGACTCAGTAACTGCAGCAGAGCTCCAGACCTGCTGCTGCTGCTGCTGGTAGAGCTTAGAGCTCCAGACCTGCTGCTGCTGCTGGTAGAGCTTAGAGCAATGGGGGACCAGATCCATATTAATACCTGTGGGGTTAGAATGGGACGGCTTAATAGCTGCTGTAGGTGGAATAGTGTGAAGGTGTCCCAATACTTTTGCATATATATTAAAATGATAAAAATCCTCAATTTAAATTCAAGGGTTTTAACTTTTATGCTCGTGTTTGTGAGCATATTACCTGTACAGGTCTCAGTGGATGTAGAGGGGCCGTCTCCTGGTGCCTTCACTGACCCCTCCTCTTCAGTAGAGCCACATATCCAGGGGGCAGGGCTAATGTCCTTTCGGTAGCCTGGGCACTGCCTACACATCATGTAGGGCTGACTGTAGACAAAAGTGTAACGATTTTAATAACTTGTACATTCTCACAACTGTATCATCTTTAGAACCGTTCTAGATAACTAATACTACTTGACCTCATGTCGGAGGTGTCGCTGTCGTTGTCGGAGAGTTCAAACAAGTAATCAGAGCTCCCTTCTTCGTCAGAGAAGGAGCGATCCACCTTCGGCTGCAGCATGTCCTGAGTGATCTTATTACGGGCGTCCATACTGCGCAGATCCTCCTCACTGCGGCACTTCTCTGTCAGTGGGAGCGCGAGAGGGAGCGCGAGAGGGAGCGCGAGAGGGCGCGAGAGCAATAGGTTGTTTGTTACTTGTTATCTTGAGATCCTAAGATCACAGAAGGCTGCCATATGCCAATGCGCCCCACATTATATGAAGTGTCATTAATATCTGTACAGTTACACAACAGCAGCGAGTACAGCCATCACACACACACACTACACAGTGGGACTGAGAGCTCTAGCCAATCACAGCTCCAGCTGAGTCCCTGTGGGTGTTTTGATGAATCGTGTAATGTTAGATGGTGAAGCAGCAGGTGTGGGGTTTACCTGGGTGCTGCAGGAGGTAAGCCTCCACCAGATTGTTGAGGATGTGGTTCTTTCGGATTCTCTCCACAGGACAGCGGCAGGTGGGGCAGAGAGAGGAGCGCTCCATCCAGCCTGAATAACACGCGGCACAGAACGTGTGCATGCAGGGCTGCAGGCTAAACACACACACACACACACACACACACACACACACACACACACACACAGTTTATTCTCCTTTCTAACTTTCTTTTTTACTTAGATTTACTTTAGTGCGTGTGTGTGTATATATGTGTATAATTTATTATATTATTTATTATTATTTTTTATTTTTTTGGGGGGGGGTTCTCTCTTTTTATATTGATATTTATTAGATTATGTCAGTAAAAGGAGGTACTGCAACGTAAGAATTTTTATTGTACTCTCTATTGAACTTGAACGTTTTGTATTTTATTAGCCTATATTTCCTTTTTCAATGTAAAGCTGTAAATGTAAATAATTACTATTACCATTATTATTAATCACACTTTAAATGACAGTTAGTTCCGACATACCAATCTGATTGGCTGAGAAGCGTTCCAACCGTGCTGATATTTATAAAAACAGCACTGCCTTTTCACACTTTAACTGAATCACTCCGCTGATGAAAAGGCCGAGCTGAAGCAAAGCCCTTATAGGCAAGACTGTTCACTCGATGTGACCCGCTGTGCCAGGCTCTGATCTCTATGAATGGGGGGAGACCGAACTACTGGAAGCTGATAAAGGTCTGATAACAGTTTTAGAATTAGTGCTAAAATCTGATAAAAACCTCATGAATAGTTTCTAGCGTTCGGCTCAATAATGCACTACATCCTGGCTTGCTCTGGCTACTGCACGTGACCAGATTTCCACCTCGAGGGGGGCTTTCCCCCACCAGCACGTCAACCCTTCTCCCCTGGCGGCCTAACCAGCAACTTTATCTGCAAACAGACGCCATGGTGAGCATTACGAGAAATCCTATTTATATATATGAACTAGAGCTGGGCAATATGATGAGATTTTATCATATCATATCATATCGTGATAAATTTTGTCATGGTGATAACAATATGGTTTTCTAAGCATATGGAGGAGACTGTTATTACTGCTTAATAAACACTGACCAGCTGCAGGTGTCATTAACAGTGTAATTAGACTGGGTTCATTAGATTAAGAGCAGCAAAGGTTCTGAATAGTGGTTCATAAGAATCTGTCTCTACTCTATTTAGTCTGTGATTACATGTATGGTGATAAATATTGTGTGTCACGGAAAAAGTCTTTAAATATCGTCATATAGTGTTTTTACCATGTCCTCATTAATAACGACTCTGGCTGAACTGGATCCTTGGACAGTTCTACGACTCCGCACCACACAAGATGAGACTTACGAGTATTAGTGATAATCTTGGACAGTGTACAGAGCTCAACAAGTACCTTAACCAACCTCCCCTTACTCAGTCCTGCTGTTTTGGAACTGTTGTTGTTGTTGAACAGCAAGAGCTCATTAGTGGTGGATCTACTTTTTGGCGGAAGGATCTGACAGTATTAAAACATTCATAGTGAAATTCGGGGCTTCTGTGATTTAGTGTTTCCTTATATTGTAAAACCTTTTGTATAAAAGCAGCAGAACAACGCTTGTGTGTCTTATGTTCTAGTGCTTTAGTATAAGTATATAGCTTTAGTTCTACTGCTTTACTAAAGCTATATACTTCACTTCCAACTAGAAGACCCAGCCTCACCTCACACAGTCGTGCAGTAAGTCCTGGCAGATAATGCAGGTGAGGGACTCCTCCATCTTGTCCGTTTTCGCTCCTTCCCCGCTGTCCTTCCCTGCTTTAGGAGGAGCTGATGGAGAGGGGTCACTGACGTAGGAATCGAACATGTATGCACCGTCTGAGAAGAACACAGATAAAAACATATACAATAATAATATTAATATTTCATTAATGGTCTTGTCCACAAAATATTCATATTGGCAGACATAATAAATAAATAAATAAGCAATCTGTGGCTGTTGGCTTTTTTTGGCTAAGAAAAATGCCAGGCTCTACAAAAAACAAACAAAAACATTATTTAAATCTACTTAAAATGATAATTTTCTACTAACTAACAAAGAACGCATATCTTTACTGTTATAGAGTATTGGGACACCTCCACACTGCTCCACCTACAGCAGCTTTTAAGCCATCCCGTTCTAAACCCACAGGCATTAATCTGGAGCTGGTCCTCCTCTGCAGCTCTACCAGCAGCAGCAGGTGTGGAGCTCTACAGCTCTACCAGCAGCAGCAGGTCTGGAGCTCTACAGCTCTACCAGCAGCAGCAGGTCTGGAGCTCTACAGCTCTACCAGCAGCAGCAGCAGGTCTGGAGCTCTACAGCTCTACCAGCAGCAGCAGGTCTGGAGCTCTAAGCTCTACCAGCAGCAGCAGGTCTGGAGCTCTACAGCTCTACCAGCAGCAGCAGGTCTGGAGCTCTACAGCTCTACCAGCAGCAGCAGCAGGTCTGGAGCCTCTACAGCTCTACCAGCAACAGCAGGTCTGGAGCCTCTACAGCTCTACCAGCAGCAGCAGGTCTGGAGCCTCTACAGCTCTACCAGCAGCAGCAGGTCTGGAGCCTCTACAGCTCTACCAGCAGCAGCAGGTCTGGAGCCTCTACAGCTCTACCAGCAGCAGCAGGTCTGGAGCCTCTACAGCTCTACCAGCAGCAGCAGGTCTGGAGCTCTACAGCTCTACCAGCAGCAGCAGCAGGTCTGGAGCTCTACAGCTCTACCAGCAGCAGCAGCAGGTCTGGAGCTCTACAGCTCTACCAGCAGCAGCAGGTCTGGAGCTCTACAGCTCTACCAGCAGCAGCAGGTCTGGAGCTCTAAGCTCTACCAGCAGCAGCAGGTCTGGAGCTCTACAGCTCTACCAGCAGCAGCAGCAGGTCTGGAGCTCTGCTGCAGTTACTGAGTCAGTTGGAGGCTTTTCTGCACTCTGCTCTGAGCTCAGCACTCGGCCCTGACCCCGCTCTGTAACTTTACGTGGTCTGACAGACACTCGGTGGCTGAGCTGCTCTCTGTGAGCTGTTCCTCCTAAACTCTTCCACTGTTCAATAATAACACCACTCACAGCTGATGGAGGAAGATCTAGGAGGGAGGAGATTTCACCAGCTGACTTGTTGTTGTTGGTGCAGCGGTGTCTGTATTACATACAGAACCACGCTGGAGTTCAGTGAGCTCTTCAGAACCTCCCGTTCTTTCACTGATGTGTGTCTCACCTGATTTCTGTCTCTTCCGGTCTGGCCCCACATCCTCCACCATCTCTCTGGTTTGCTTCAGTGTGAGGGGTTTTGAGGCTCCAGGGCTGCACTCTGCAACCTTCTGCCGGATCACTGACGGCTCCATTAGAGTCATATCACCATAACCTGCGAAATACAGCGACAGACTCATTAGCCCACAACTGGTACTGCTTGCTTCTGGACGCCCCCTACAGGTGGGGAGTGTAATTCACTATTACTCTACTGCAGTTAAAACAAATCACACTTTGAATGAAGTGGGGGAGCAAGAGCAAAAAACACCAATTCTCACAAACTGCTGCTGATCGTTGTTGATCAGAACACTGAAATAATAATAATGTCAGTGTTGCCCTGCACAGACAAAACATTGATGGAGGCACTGGTGTGAACTTGTGTTCATGAGGACTTCTCTACTGTCCCTTTTAACAGGCAACAGCTTGAGGCCAGTGTGTGATGACTTTGACTTTGACCCGAAACACCTGTACTAATGTTCTGAATATGGTTGGAAAGGGGTGGAAAATGTACAAATACATTTGGGCAACTTTCCATGGGAACTTTGGGAATATTCAAAAATGCAAAATTTCCATTACAATATTGGGAACTCTGGGAATAGGAAATATTGGATAATTTAATATATATATATATATATATATATATATATATATATATATATATCACACAGTGTACAGTTTTTTTGTCAACAGCAGACACAAAGACATAATACATATAATAACTGACACAGTTGCAAGAAGAACTTTATAAATGCTCAATTCTTTCATGTACTATCAAAAGTTCAATCAAAAACAATCAAAATATCATTCTAATGGTCTTCAAAATGTTAAATAAATCAATAATAAGTATTAATTCTCGGTTACAGAAACCTGTTGAGGCACAAAAAAATACATAGGTAGCTAGCCTATGTTAGTCTATGTTGGTAGGCTCACCTCTTGCTAGCCTGCCAGCCTTGTTAAACTACTTTGTAATGAAATTGCTCATTAAGCTTTTGTGATTTAGCACATAACGAGCAACTGTGAGATTCCAGCTTGATTTAACAGCTGCTTAAATGTTTTAGTGCCGTTACTGTCAATAAAAATATGAACCTCCTCAAAACGTGACTTCAGGAAGTGCTTTGGTCCAAATGTGTGCTTTCAGTAGTGGTGAGAGTCCGGTTTCTAGAAATCATCTGGACATGTGATGGAGGAATGGACAGTGGATGCAGGGGGTGTGGCCTCTCAATAGCCCTGCAGTGTGTGATGTGCCATGTGTCTGGGATTGAGGAGCAGCTTCGCTTTTCAACTGTTTTTGTATCATATCTAATTATTTAGATATTTAATTAGATTGTGCTTCAGTATAATTTTTAACAACTATATGCACAATTCTCACTTTTAGCTTAGAATATTCCAATTTTATTCCTATGGTAATTTTCCCAACTTTGAAAATTTCAGGAATTTTGCAAACAGAGCAAAAACATGAGCCGTCTAGAGGACCCTGAGGAGCGGGTTGACACAGTGTCCTACGGTCTATATTAGCTCATTAATTGAGAAAGGCTACCTGGACAATCCACTACATTTGGGATATGTGGGATAAAGCTGGAAATGTGATTTTTCTTTGTCAAACTTCAAAGTGAGCCGACGTGCAGACGCAAGTAACGTGTCTTAGTCAATGAACCCATTTCTGAACACTGTTGGCAACACACACGTACCAGTGGCAGCGATGGTATGTATGTACGGGGTTGGGTAAAGATGACCACTGGAGCTGGAGGTGCTGGGCTGGTCCTCGTACCCAGGCCGAAGTGACTTCTCCTGGGGAAAACATGGGAGTGTGACAGGCTCCACTGGATCGGGATCCACATCCGTATCAATGTGATCCATTACAACAGCACAGCTTTTCCTCACAGCATCTAAAACAAACACAGGTTTGTCAATTTATCGTCAAGTAAAGGTCTATGTGCCATTTGCACAAGTCCGTCACTCATACACTGACACAATGAAATGCTTGAGATGAGGTTCCAGCAATTCCTCTACCACAGGACATCGCTCCGTACTACATATACACACATACTAGATGGACAAAAGTATTGAGACACCTCCACACTATTCCACCTACAGCAGCTTTTATATAACGTCCCATTCTAAACCCAACGTCATTAATCTGGAGCTGGTCCCCCGTTAACAGCAGGAGGTCTGGAGCTCTACAGCTCTACCAGCAGCAGCAGGTCTGGAGCTCTACAGCTCTACCAGCAGCAGCAGGTTTGGAGCTCTACAGCTCTACCAGCAGCAGCAGCAGGTCTGGAGCCTCTACAGCTCTACCAGCAGCAGCAGGTCTGGAGCCTCTACAGCTCTACCAGCAGCAGCAGGTCTGGAGCTCTACAGCTCTACCAGCAGCAGCAGCAGGTCTGGAGCTCTGCTGCAGTTACTGAGTCAGTTGGAGGCTTTTCTGCACTCTGCTCTGAGCTCAGCACTCGGCCCTGACCCCGCTCTGTAACTTTATGTGGTCTGACAGACACTCGGTGGCTGAGCTGCTCTCTGTGAGCTGTTCCTCCTAAACTCTTCCACTGTTCAATAATAACACCACTCACAGCTGATGGAGGAAGATCTAGGAGGGAGGAGATTTCACCAGCTGACTTGTTGCTGTTGGTGCAGCGGTGTCTCCTATTACATACAGAACCACGCTGGAGTTCAGTGAGCTCTTCAGAACCTCCCGTTCTTTCACTGATGTGTGGAGGAAAGACAGACTGCAGGACTAGAGGCTGGAGTTTATACAGCTATGGTAATGAGACTGAATCAGACACCTGGATTCAGTAATTAAGAGTGTGTCCCAATACTTTTGTCCATAGTGTTTGTGTCTATATATCTATGTGGATATATAGATAGTAGCATTAAAAATTCAATCTCACTGTGATGAATATATAACCCCATTAAGACGTAATAGTATAAACACATTTACTCACCTTCAGAATCCTGAGAATCAGTCTGACTGGGACTAATGGCCTGATACACATAAGCAATATCTGTGAAACAGAAACATCTGCACTCAGTAAACATCATCGTCATCGTCATCATCATCACAGCTCTGAACAGACGCCATCTCTGCAGCACTAGTTCAGCACAGACCTTCTTCCTGTATTTATTCTCTAGCTCCGCCCCAGACAGGTCTGACCAATCAGCGGAGAGAACGTTCTCACATTTTTTATTATTATTACTATTTAATTTCAGATTTTTACCCGTTTTCTCACAAATTCAGATCCCCAATTACCCGACCCGTACATATTTTCTCCCGCCCCCCAATCACACGCAAAGCCCCAACACTAGTTAAGGCGAGACCAACACGCCTGGAGGGAAGTGCAGTATACCCGGCTCTGACGCACCGGCTGGCGGACACCAGTGACTGCCAGCACCGCACTAGTGTGTTGTGGGGGACAGCGCCATCTACCCACACTAGAGAGCGATCCTCTGCTCACAGTGACAGCGCCACCCGGGGCCCGCCTCACGTGGTTTGTTGTGATGCATTTTGGTGCAGATTCGGAGGGAATCAGATACAGGTGTGAAACTGTCCCGAATCAGCATGTGTCTCGATCTCCCGCTGGCCATCGTGGCAGAACCTTAGTTCACTGACCACTCAGCGCCCCATCACTGATTTTGTCCATTATTGTTATATATATATATATATATATATATATATATATAAACAGTAGAGATGTTGATAGAAGGAAAAATGATTATTTTATATATATCGGTTTCTTTCTAATTTTATTATTATTACTATAATAATCATTATCGTCATTATCTCCACTGTTTTTCTAATGTTATTACTATTAATTATTATTATCATCATCATCATCATCATCATCATCATCATTTTTAAAATCATCATTCCTTTTCCTTCTTTCATCTCTGTTTCTACTATTAATTATTATTAATTCTAAGTGCAATTATTACTATTAATTATTATTATAACCATCATCATCTCCACTGTTTGTTTTCTATTATTATTATTAGTAGTAGTATCATTATCATAATCATCATCTCTTTTCCTTCTATCATCAGCATCCTCATCTCCACGGTTTCTTCTATTATTATTATTATTATTATTATTAATAATAATAATAATAATAATACTATTAATCATCAGCAGCATCTCCACTGTTTCATTTTTCATTTTTAATATTATTATTGCTGCTGCTTTAACAGTGCTGGACCGTGTGTGTCTTACTCTGCTCCGGTTCACTCTTCCTGTACACAAAGTAGATGACGTCTCCATTCTGCAGCAAGTGGCTCTGTTTCTTCACCAGTTTGGACATGTTTATTACAGTGCCATTAGTGCTGAAATAAACACACACACACACACACACACACACACACACACACAAATGTAAAACTCTTAAACCGGACCACTTCTTTGGCCTCGCCATTAGACCCAATTAAAATCATCAGCTGAACATGAGCAGAACCATGAACCGGCAGGGTCAGCTATTAAGAACTGCTGCAGGTGAGTAAACAGGTGACCTCTCACCTCATGTCCTCGAGCCACACCTGTCCTGAGGTTTGATCCTGTGTGATTTTGCAGTGATCTCCTGAGACCAGCTTATTAGCAGGAAAGGACAGGTCACAACCTGGAGAACAGAACACACATCAGAATCACTACACAGAGTTCTGATCCGGACCTGTTTCAGAGGAACACATGACTGACTTGTGTAAACGGAGGGTTCTAAACGGTTCTAGGCTTCTATTATTAATATTTATTTTATTATCTCTCCCCTTACCACAGGTGCTCTGGACACCGGCAGGGTGAGAACTAACGCACGCCTCTTCGGACACTTGCGGAGTCAGCCACCACCTCTGTTCAAACTGCTGCCGGTGGAACATCACCGCCCAACCAATGCGCTCGGAGGAAAGTGCCGGGTACCCAGCTCTGAGGCATCGGCTATCAGGCTGTGGCTGCCAGCATCATACTGAATGATGCCATTCACCCACCCAGAGAGAGAGCAAGGCTAGTTGTGCTCTCTCAGGCTTCGGCTGCCGATGGCAGGCAGAATGACCCTGGATTTGAACCAGCGATCCTCCGCCGGCCAGTGTGGCAGAACCTTAGTTCACTGACCACTCAGCGCCCAATCACTGATTTTCTCCATTATTGTTACACATTGTTTATTATTATTATATAATAATCATCACTTTTCCTTCTATCATCTCTACTGCTTCTATTATTAATTATTATTCATTCTAATAGTAATTAATAATTACTATTAATTATTATTATAAATCATCATCATCTCCACTGTTGGTTTTCTATTATTATTATTAGTAGTAGTAGTATCATAATCATAATCATCATCATCTCTTTTCTATCTATCATCAGCATCATTATCTCCACAGTTTCTTTCTAATTTTATTATTATTACTATTATTTATTACTACAATAATCATTATCATCATTATTATCTCCACTGTTTTTCTAATGTTATTACTATTTATATAATCATCATCATCTCCACTATTTTAAATTATTACAATTAATAATAATATAATTGTAGAGAATTTTTATTTAAGATTAATAAAAAATATAATAATAATAAAATCATCATCCTCCACACTGTTTAATTCTATTATTATTATTAATATTATTAGTATTATTACTGTTTTTTTAACAGTGCTGGACAGTGCAGTTTGGTAGTTATGCTGTTTGTTGTGTTCATATTTGTGTCTTAAAATGTAAAAACTGTTAATTATCAAAAATACCATTTATTAGAAATCAGTAAAAAGCACCCTAATGATACCCAGACAGCGTCAGACGGCTGCTGAGTGAACGCAGCTGAGCCAGACACATCAATGTATATTACTTCACTCCGAGTCGGGAAGCAGACACTGAAGAGCGTAAACCGAGACAGCCGTAGACGGAGTCACACAGACAGAACGGTCCCATACAAAACCCTACTTAATATTCCACACGCATGTGCTCAATAGACCCCTTTGTTATTATTAGTGGGGGGGTTGCCTTAGTTCG
>NC_132897.1:345654-349009 GCF_030463535.1 Salminus brasiliensis
AGTCTTATTTTGAACTAGCTAGACTAGACATGGAAACTAGGCAGTTCTCTTTTGTTCCAGCTTTAAATAAATAAGTAGTCTTGCTAACTCATAACTACATCTGATCTCTTTAGATATTAAAATTAATTCTCAATATCATCATAACTATCATAACTATTTGTATTATTGTTGTTATTATTATTATTACTAATAGTACTATTATCAGTCACCACTAATTTCTGTTATGCTTATTTCTATTGTTTCTGCTATTATTGTTGTTATTATTATTATTATTATTATTATTAATAGTACTAGTTAGTACTAGTGCAATCATCAGGACCATTTCTATTATTATTACTAGCACTAGTACAATCATCATCTTCATCACTATCTTTATCATCATCTTCATCATCAGGACCATTTCTATTATTATTACTAGTACTAGTACAATCATCATCTTCATCATCTTCATCATCATCTTCGTCACTGTTGTTAAGGTGGGGGTCAGTTCTGCTGCTCTTTGGTGAACTAGTCCTAGTCTAAACCACCCAGACTAGACTAGACTCACTGGAAAGTGAGCAGTTCTCCTGTTTCAGCTCTAAATGAAGGAGCTCTCCTGCTGTTCCTCTCTGGGTGCAGCAGTAAAAACACTGAATTCGTATCTCCCTGATGAGGAAACTCCTACAATCAGCTGAAACTTTCAGATCTGCTCAGTGTGTGAAGTGAGGCGCTGCAGCTGCTGCGGTCTCTCTCAGCTAGCCCTAAACACAGCTCCCCTAAACACACAGCTCCCCCTAAACACACAGCTCCCCCTAAACACAGCTCCCCTAAACACAGCTCCCCTAAACACACAGCTCCCCCTAAACACAGCTCCCCCTAAACACAGCTCCCCTAAACACAGAGCTCCCCTAAACACAGAGCTCCCCTAAACACAGCTCCCCTAAACGCACAGCTCCCCCTAAACGCACAGCTCCCCCTAAACACAGCTCCCCTAAACACACAGCTCCCCTAAACACACAGCTCCCCCTAAACACAGCTCCCCTAAACACAGCTCCCCTAAACGCACAGCTCCCCCTAAACACACAGCTCCCCTAAACACAGCTCCCCTAAACACAGCTCCCCTAAACACAGCTCCCCTAAACACAGCTCCCCTAAACACACAGCTCCCCCTAAACACACAGCTCCCCTAAACACAGCTCCCCTAAACACAGCTCCCCTAAACACACAGCTCCCCCTAAACACAGCTCCCCTAAACACAGCTCCCCTAAACACAGCTCCCCTAAACACAGCTCCCCTAAACACAGCTCCCCTAAACACAGCTCCCCTAAACACAGCTCCCCTAAACACACAGCTCCCCTAAACACACAGCTCCCCCTAAACACAGCTCCCCCTAAACACAGCTCCCCTAAACACACAGCTCCCCTAAACACACAGCTCCCCTAAACACAGCTCCCCCTAAACACACAGCTCCCTAAACACACAGCTCCCCCTAAACACAGCTCCCCCTAAACACAGCTCCCCTAAACACACAGCTCCCCTAAACACACAGCTCCCCTAAACACAGCTCCCCCTAAACACACAGCTCCCCTAAACACACAGCTCCCCCTAAACACACAGCTCCCCCTAAACACACAGCTCCCCCTAAACACACAGCTCCCCTAAACACACAGCTCCCCTAAACACAGCTCCCCCTAAACACACAGCTCCCCCTAAACGCACAGCTCCCCCTAAACACAGCTCCCCTAAACACACAGCTCCCCTAAACACACAGCTCCCCTAAACACAGCTCCCCTAAACACACAGCTCCCCTAAACACAGCTCCCCTAAACACACAGCTCCCCTAAACACACAGCTCCCCTAAACACAGCTCCCCCTAAACACAGCTCCCCTAAACACAGCTCCCCTAAACACACAGCTCCCCCTAAACACACAGCTCCCCCTAAACACACAGCTCCCCTAAACACACAGCTCCCCCTAAACACACAGCTCCCCTAAACACACAGCTCCCCTAAACACACAGCTCCCCTAAACACACAGCTCCCCCTAAACACAGCTCCCCTAAACACACAGCTCCCCTAAACACAGCTCCCCTAAACACAGCTCCCCTAAACACAGCTCCCCTAAACACAGCTCCCCTAAACACACAGCTCCCCTAAACACAGCTCCCCTAAACACAGCTCCCCTAAACGCACAGCTCCCCTAAACGCACAGCTCCCCTAAACGCACAGCTCCCCCTAAACACACAGCTCCCCTAAACACAGCTCCCCTAAACACAGCTCCCCTAAACACACAGCTCCCCCTAAACACACAGCTCCCCTAAACACAGCTCCCCTAAACACAGCTCCCCTAAACACACAGCTCCCCCTAAACACAGCTCCCCTAAACACAGCTCCCCTAAACACACAGCTCCCCCTAAACACAGCTCCCCTAAACACAGCTCCCCTAAACACAGCTCCCCTAAACACAGCTCCCCTAAACACACAGCTCCCCTAAACACACAGCTCCCCCTAAACACAGCTCCCCCTAAACACAGCTCCCCTAAACACACAGCTCCCCTAAACACACAGCTCCCCTAAACACAGCTCCCCCTAAACACACAGCTCCCCCTAAACACACAGCTCCCCCTAAACACACAGCTCCCCCTAAACACACAGCTCCCCTAAACACACAGCTCCCCTAAACACAGCTCCCCTAAACACAGCTCCCCTAAACACACAGCTCCCCCTAAACACACAGCTCCCCTAAACACACAGCTCCCCCTAAACACACAGCTCCCCTAAACACACAGCTCCCCTAAACACACAGCTCCCCCTAAACACACAGCTCCCCCTAAACACACAGCTCCCCTAAACACACAGCTCCCCCTAAACACACAGCTCCCCTAAACACACAGCTCCCCCTAAACACACAGCTCCCCCTAAACACACAGCTCCCCTAAACACACAGCTCCCCTAAACACACAGCTCCCCTAAACACACAGCTCCCCCTAAACGCACAGCTCCCCCTAAACACAGCTCCCCCTAAACACAGCTCCCCCTAAACACAGCTCCCCTAAACACAGCTCCCCTAAACACAGCTCCCCTAAACACAGCTCCCCTAAACACAGCTCCCCCTAAACACACAGCTCCCCTAAACACAGGGTGCTCACTCTGTAACGGCTGGGTGGGATTATTAATAATAATAATAGCGCATATTAATGAACTGGTAAAGTTTGTTTACCCGCAGCAGCAGCAGCGTTAGCCGGGCAGCAGCAGCGTTAGCCGGGCAGCGTTAGCCGGGCAGCGTTAGCCGGGCAGCAGCGTTAGCCGGGCCGCTAGCTGCACTGGGGCTGCGGGAGGTTAGCAGCAGCTGCTCCTTCAGCTTCCCCGGAGCCAAA
>NC_132897.1:349209-366709 GCF_030463535.1 Salminus brasiliensis
TAGAATTGCTGGCGGGGCTGGTGTTGGTATTCTGCGGCTGTTGTTAGAATTGCTGGCGGGGCTGGGTGTATCTGGGTGGAGAATTGCTGGCGGGGCTGGGTGTATTTGGGTGGGAAATTGCTGGCGGGGGCTGGGTGTATTTGGGTGTAGAATTGCTGGCGGGGCTGGGTGTATTTGGGGTGGACGAATTGCTGGCGGGGCTGGGTGTATTTGGGTGGAAAATTGCTGGCGGGGCTGGGTGTATTTGGGTGGAGAATTGCTGGCGGGCTGGGTGTATTTGGGTGGAGAATTGCTGGCGGGGCTGGGTGTATTTGGGTGGAGAATTGCTGGCGGGGCTGGGTGTATTTGGGTGGAGAATTGCTGGCGGGGCTTGGGTGTATTTGGGTGGAGAATTGCTGGCGGGGCTGGGTGTATTTGGGTGGTATCTTAATGTTGAGTATTGATCGATTAAGTACTCTTACCTGAGTATGGGCTGATGCTAATCCAATCTAAGTACCTTGATGCTGAGTATCAGCTGATTCCTCCTAATAGTGACTATTAGCTGAAAACGTCCGATCTGAGTACCCTATTGCTAAATACCGCCCGATCTGAGTACCTTAATGTAGAGCATTGGCCTATATTGATCTGACCTGATCTGATTAATCTCAGAATCAGCTGATATCGATCCGATTAGAGTATCTTAATGCTGTGTATCATACAGTACTGATCCAATCTGAGTAGCTTAATGCTATTTAGGATTGGGTTTAGGGTTATCAACAGAGGTCCTCACTAATATAGAAAAACAGCTGGTGTGTGTGAGTGTGTGTGTGTGTCAGCAGTGATTGGGCTTGGCAGAGGGTCAGTATCTGTCTCTGCCAGGCGGTGTAGCACCCCTACCCCCTGTCTGTCTGTGCTCTCCCTGCTGGAGGCGCTGGCATGTCAGCAGTCATGGTGTGTGTGTGGTGTGTGTGTGTGTGTAGGGGAGAGGGGATGGTGGGGGTGGTGATGGGCAGTCTGACACACAGCAGGTGGGCTGTTATTTCCTCTCTCTCTCTTCAGGGACTTAAACAGGTGCTCCAGCTCCCAGACCACACAGCAGACAGACAGGTTAATATACACTTTATTGGTCCTGATGGAATTAGCAACAGAAAGCCTGAACAAATCGCCACACAGCAGTGTTTCCTTTTCCACCATTACAAACACCAGCTGTCCTTTCCAGTGTGAATCAGGACTGGACCAATAGAAATGCTCCTAAAGCAGTGTCCTGCATTAACAAACCTATAGGAGACCCGTCTGTTTACCCCCTCATGAAAGGGTGGATCTTCTGTCAAGCTATCTAGCTACACTATATGGACAAAAGTATTCGGGACACCTGCCCGTTCATTGTTTCTTGTAAAAAGAGTTTCTCCTGCTTCTGTTGGAGTAACTGTCTCTACTGTCTAGAGAAGAAGAAGATGATCATCACCCCACCTCATCATCCCCAACTCATCCCAAAAGTACTGGATGGAGCTCCACCACCATCATTCCAGAGAACACAGTTCCTCCACTGCTCCACAGCTCCTCAATGCTGGGGGCTTTATACCCCTCTAGCCCACGCCTGGCATTATTAAACAGCATGGAGCCAATAGGGTCATGATGTTGATCTGCTCCAGAGAGTCCTATTCTATTGGCAGTACTTCTTCTCTACAGGGACTAGACACTGGGGATGGAAACTACAACCTCAGGACATTGGGATTTGATTGTGAAAAGCAAAAAGTTCCAAGCATGGGATCAGACCCAGACTCAGAGAGTGTGTTCAGAGTTCTGAGCGGGTTTGGATCAGTATCAGACTGATGTGTGAAGCTCCTACTGTTCACGTGTTTTATCCTCCACAGCAGCAATTCAGGACACACACACACACAATGAACATCACCGGGTTTCAGCTTCAGCTCAGATCAAACCCATCAGAACCGCAGAGATAGACCTGCTAGATAGGCATGATAGAGATATTGGGCCTAGTATAACTGAACCCTGCCACTGGTACATCCAGCTGCCACTGTAACTGTTAACCTTTGTATGTTGTGATCTTACCAAAGGCCACAAAGTCAGTGGACTGAAACTCACTGGACCTCAGTGGACCTCAGTGGACCTCAGTGGAGCTCCTGTTAATGGAGGATAATTCGACTGACTTGGCAACTTGTGGCCATGTGGCCGCTCCACTGCTGCTTTCACTTTCACTCTCTCTTTTCCATTACGTCACAAACACGCCATCTACACCGATATCATCCTTAATCTAACAGGACACCTAAATGCTACGTGCCTAAAAAGTGTAGTAGTAGTAGTAGTGTCCTGTAGTAAACTATAGTAGTGTATAATACTGGTGTAGTGTCCTGTAGTAAACAATAGTAGTTGTATAATACTGGTGTAGTGTCCTGTAGTAAACTATAGTAGTGTATAATACTGGTGTAGTGTCCTGTAGTAAACTATAGTAGTGTATAATACTGGTGTAGTGTCCTGTAGTAAACTATAGTAGTGTATAATACTGGTGTAGTGTCCTGTAGTAAACTATAGTGATGTATAATACTGGTGTAGTGTCCTGTAGTAAACTATAGTGGTGTATAATACTGGTGTAGTGTCCCTGTAGTAAACAATAGTAGTGTATAATACTGGTGTAGTGTCCTGTAGTAAACTATAGTAGTGTATAATACTGGTGTAGTGTCCTGTAGTAAACAATAGTAGTGTATAATACTGGTGTAGTGTCCCTGTAGTAAACTATAGTAGTGTATAATACTGGTGTAGTGTCCTGTAGTAAACTATAGTGATGTATAATACTGGTGTAGTGTCCTGTAGTAAACTATAGTGGTGTATAATACTGGTGTAGTGTCCTGTAGTAAACAATAGTAGTGTATAATACTGGTGCAGTGTCCTGTAGTAAACTATAGTGGTGTATAATACTGGTGTAGTGTCCTGTAGTAAACAATAGTAGTGTATAATACTGGTGTAGTGTCCTGTAGTAAACTACATTAGTCATCTATATTACTGCTATAACGCTTCTTCAGGCTGGTTTGGGGGTTTTTATCATACACACTGCATTGCTCTATGCTGACCACTAGGGGTAGCTGTTGTTCTTTAGAAAAAAACACACCAAGCTATCTAAAACCCTGCTGTGTGTGTGAGAGAACAACCACACCAGATTACAAAGACAGTGTATTTATACATCCAAAAGTATCCGGACAACCCTTCTAGGCCTAAGTCTAAGGTCACCAGTGTGGACCAGAGGGGTAAAAAGCCCCTACCAGCATTAAGCTGTGGAGCTGGTGGAGCTGTGGTGTTCTCTGGAATGACTGGTGGAGCTCCATCCAATGCCTTTAGGATGAGCTGGAGTGTCAGAACTAATCATCCAACATAGAACCAGACCTCACTGATGCTCTCACTCTCATGAGGGCAGTATGCTATCATGTCCTCCTCACAGCAATGTTCCAACATCTAGCGTGGAGCCAGGCTCAGGCTCTGGTGTTGAAAGGCTGTGTTAATGCTCTTGATTTCAGAGAAAAGCTGGAGGCATCATGGACGTGGACGTGTTAAGCAGTGTGGAGTGTTTGAGGGGGAGGGAAGCTAAAACTGTGACATTTTAATGGTTTTCTGATGAAAAGATGCTTCTGAGCTGGGAATTACATCTTAATCCAGTGGATTTCCTCTCGGGCCTGTGAGGCCGCTGTAAGCAGCAGCTCCTGGAGAGACAGGTGAGGCTGGGTCAGACCGTTCTACAGTAACCTGACCTTTACAGTAATTGCAGGTGTGTGTCCTTTTCTAAAGGCTTTTTATCCGGCGGCATTAGCCGGGCTGTCCTTTAGGCTGCATTAAAGTATCCTCAGAAATGCAGAGCTAGGTAGTGAATTTATCTACACCATTTGGACAAAAGTATTGGGACATCTAGTCATTCATACTGTTTCTTCTGAAATCAAGGGTATTATAAAGAGCTGATCCTGCTTCTGTTGGAGTAACTGTCTCTACTGTCCAGAGAAGAAGACTTTCTACTAGATTCTGGAGGAGGAGCATTGCTGTGAGGATTTGATTGCATTCAGTGTCATTCCAGAGAACACAGCTCTTCCACTGCTCCACAGCTCAATGCCGGGGGCTTTAGACCCCTGTAGCCCACGCCTGCTGTGTGGGGGTGTGAGGTGTTGGTGGAGGTTGGCCTCTTTTTGAGCAATCTGACTGCTGTTGAAGCTATAAATAATCATAATAATAATAATAATAATAATAATAATAATAAGCTATGATTATTTATTTATTATTCTTGAACAACTACTATGACTACTGCTACTTATTATAACTATATATAAATATATTACTACAATCATTACAATTAATCACTATCAGCATTATTATTATTATTATTATTATTATTACTATTATTATACAACAACTAATGCTACATGTTATTAGTAAAACATTACTATTCTAAGTATTATAGTAATGTAATGTCACATATTATGTATTATGTATTATTGTTATTATTATTATTATTATTTTAGTAAATTATTTTACTTATTCACAATCAATTTCATCACTTTTATCACTATCAGCATTATTATTATTATCATTATTATTATTATTATTATTATTATCATTATTATTATTATTATTATTATTATTATTATTATTATTGTATTACAACTACTACTTCTTATTATAATGAATATATATTACTATACTAATAATCTTTATATTTTTTATCTCAATCAGCACGGCTATTATTAGTAGTATTAATGGGTAACAGTATCACCCTCTCTGCGGCAGTCTAGAGTTCAGGTCCCTGGGTGAGTTCACCGCTCTGCAAAAACTCCTAGCTCTACAGTTTCCTACCTGTGTAACACTATTCACCTGCCAGAGCTCTGAAGAAGAAGGAGAAGGAGAGGAGTGTCAGATAAATTCAGTAGCTGTAAATTCCTTTGTTCCCAGTTAGCGAAAATACAACAGATATAAATATTAATAATAGAGTAAAAAGACAAAAGGAAAGAAATCAATGGAAAATTCCAGCTTTTGCACCCGTCAGTGTCTGAGCATCAGTGTGTCTGCTCGCTGTGTGGGAGTTCCCTTTAACTCCGAGTTCATTTCCTTGGGTTTGAGTCTCTCATCAGCGCTCACTCGCAGCCCTACCTCCACCGTTTCTGCCAAATTCACTCATTTGTCAGAGACTCTCCATGATCACAGGCTAACAAATCCCTCAGGCCCGGCTGACAGACTCCAGCGCCGCGAAATCAAAGACAAAAAACTGGAAAAAAAAAAAACTGAAAAAAGAACAGAGCGAGAGCGAGAGCGAGCGCGAGAGCAGGCAGCACCGCGCCATTTCATTTAGAAACGCTTCAGTATTCACAGCCGGCCTGCCCTCCTGAAAGGCCCATTAGGCCGGAGAGGAGAGATTACAACCAAATAAAATTACTTTCATTGTAATTCTGGCTTCTGTAATTCCCTCAGATATGTAATTATACCACTCTTACACTGTTCATTAAAAAACATTCGCCGACAACAAAAGGGGACATTATGACGGGGAGCGCAGGTTATGATTGCGCTCGGCCTGAATTAGGCCCGTTTCACCAGGACGCAGAATAATGAGGGGGGGATGAAACGAATGCAGAACAGGAAGGAAAATAGCATCCTCCACGCTGTGCTGGCTGGACTGGGGGGCGTCCAGGAGAACCCTGGAGGAACCGAGCTCTGTTCTTCAGACTAGCTCACCGACAAGATCTCACTACTTTCTTTCTTCAGAATGAGAAGCTCTTGTTTCTAGCTAATGAAACTTTACTAAAGCTAAAGCAGGCTAACCCCACAACTAGCAGGTTTAATTAAAGCTAAAGCAGGCTAACCCCACAACTAGCAGGTTCAATTAAGGCTAAAGCAGGCTAACCCCACAACTAACCAGTTTAATTAAAGCTAAAGCAGGCTAACCCCACAACTAGCAGGTTTAATCAAAGCTAAAGCAGGCTAACCCCACAACTAACCAGTTTAATTAAAGCTAAAGCAGGCTAACCCCACAACTAACCAGTTTAATCAAAGCTAAAGCAGGCTAACCCCACAACTAGCAGGTTTAATCAAAGCTAAAGCAGGCTAACCCCACAACTAACCAGTTTAATTAAAGCTAAAGCAGGCTAACCCCACAACTAACCAGTTTAATCAAAGCTAAAGCAGGCTAACCCCACAACTAGCAGGTTCAATTAAGGCTAAAGCAGGCTAACCCCACAACTAACCAGTTTAATTAAAGCTAAAGCAGGCTAACCCCACAACTAGCAGGTTTATTAAAGCTAAAGCAGGCTAACCCCACAGCTAACCAGTTTAGTTAAAGCTAAAGCAGGCTAACTCCACAGCTAACCAGTTTAATCAAAGCTAAAGCAGGCTAACTCCACAGCTAACCAGTTTAATTAAAGCTAAAGCAGGCTAACTCCACAGCTAACCAGTTTAATCAAAGCTAAAGCAGGCTAACTCCACAACTAACCAGTTTAATTAAAGCTAAAGCAGGCTAACCCCACAACTAACCAGTTTAATCAAAGCTAAAGCAGGCTAACTCCACAACTAACCAGTTTAATCAAAGCTAAAGCAGGCTAACTCCACAGCTAACCAGTTAAATCAAAGCTAAAGCAGGCTAACTCCACAACTAACCAGTTTAATCAAAGCTAAAGCAGGCTAACCCCACAACTAGCAGGTTTAATTAAAGCTAAAGCAGGCTAACCCCACAACTAACCAGTTTAATCAAAGCTAAAGCAGGCTAACCCCACAACTAACCAGTTTAATCAAAGCTAAAGCAGGCTAACCCCACAGCTAGCAGGTTTAATTAAAGTTAAAGCAGGCTAACCCCACAGCTAGCAGGTTTAATTAAAGCTAAAGCAGGCTAACCCCACAACTAGCACGTTTAATTAAAGCTAAAGCAGGCTAACCCCACAACTAGCAGGTTTAATCAAAGCTAAAGCAGGCTAACCCCACAGCTAGCAGGTTTAATTAAACCTAAAGCAGGCTAACCCCACAACTAGCAGGTTTAATCAAAGCTAAAGCAGGCTAACCCCACAGCTAACCAGTTTAATCAAAGCTAAAGCAGGCTAACCCCACAACTAGCAGGTTTAATCAAAGCTAAAGCAGGCTAACCCCACAGCTAACCAGTTTAATCAAAGCTAAAGCAGGCTAACCCCACAACTAGCAGGTTTAATCAAAGCTAAAGCAGGCTAACCCCACAACTAGCAGGTTTAATCAAAGCTAAAGCAGGCTAACCCCACAACTAGCAGGTTTAATTAAGGCTAAAGCAGGCTAACCCCACAACTAGCAGGTTTAATTAAGGCTAAAGCAGGCTAACCCCACAACTAGCAGGTTTAATTAAGGCTAAAGCAGGCTAACCCCACAGCTAACCAGTTTAATTAAAGCTAAAGCAGGCTAACCCCACAACTAACCAGTTTAATTAAAGCTAAAGCAGGCTAACCCACAGCTAACCAGTTTAATTAAAGCTAAAGCAGGCTAACCCCACAACTAACCAGTTTAATCAAAGCTAAAGCAGGCCAACTCCACAGCTAACCAGTTTAATCAAAGCTAAAGCAGGCTAACCCCACAACTAACCAGTTTAATTAAAGCTAAAGCAGGCTAACCCCACAACTAACCAGTTTAATGGAAGCTAAAGCAGGCTAACTCCTCAGCTAACCAGTTTAATCAAAGCTAAAGCAGGCTAACCCCACAACTAACCAGTTTAATCAAAGCTAAAGCAGGCTAACTCCACAGCTAACCAGTTTAATCAAAGCTAAAGCAGGCTAACCCCACAGCTAACCGGTTTAATTAAAGCTAAAGCAGGCTAACCCCACAGCTAGCAGGTTTAATTAAAGCTAAAGCAGGCTAACCCCACAGCTAGCAGGTTTAATTAAAGCTAAAGCAGGCTAACCCCACAACTAGCAGGTTTAATCAAAGCTAAAGCAGGCTAACCCCACAGCTAACCAGTTTAATTAAAGCTAAAGCAGGCTAACCCCCACAGCTAACACGTTTAATTCAGGCTAACACATGCTAACCCCACATCCAACAGGTTTAATCCAGGCTAACACATGCTAACCCCACAGCTGACATGTTTATTCATGCTAACACATGCTAACCCCACATCCAACCAGTTTAATTCAGGCTAACACATGCTAACCCCACAGCTGACATGTTTATTCATGCTAACACATGCTAACCCCACATCCAACCAGTTTAATTCAGGCTAACACATGCTAACCACACATCTAACAGGTTTTATTCAAGCTAACACAGGCTAACCTCACAGCTAACAGGTTTAATTCAGGCTAACACATGCTAACCCCACAACTAACAAGTTTAATTCAGGCTAACACATGCTAACCCCACAACTACTAGGTTTTATTCAGGCTAACACATGCTAACCCCACATCCAACCAGTTTAATTCAAGCTAACACATGCTAACCCCACATCTAACAGGTTTAATTCAGACTAACACATGCTAACCCCACAGCTGACATGTTTATTCATGCTAACACATGCTAACCCCAAGGCTAACAGGTTTTATTCATGCTAACACGTGTTAACCCCAAGGCTAACAGGTTTTATTTATGCTAACACACGCTAACCCCACAGCTGATATGTTTATCCATGCTAACACATGCTAACCCCAAAGCTAACAGGTTTAATACAGGCTAACACAGGCTTACCACACAGCTGAGAGGTTTTATTCATGCTAACACATGCTAACCCCAAAGCTAACAGGTTTTATTCATGCTAACACATGCTAACCCCAAAGCTAAAAGGTTTTATTCATGCTAACACAGGCTAACCTCACAGCTAACAGGTTTAATACAGGCTAACACAGGCTTACCACACAGCTAAGAGGTTTTATTCATGCTAACACAGGCTAACCTCACAGCTAACAGGTTTTATTCAGGCTAACACATGCTAACCCCACAGCTAACAGGTTTATTCCAGGCTAACACATGCTAACCCCACAGCTAACAGGTTTAATTCAGACTAACATAAGCTAACCCCACAGCTAACAGGTTTAATTTAGGCTAACACATGCTAACCCCACATCTAACAGGTTTAATCCAGGCTAACACATGCTAACCCCACAGCTAACAGGTTTAATTCAGGCTAACACATGCTAACCCCACAGCTAACAGGTTTAATTCAGGCTAACACAGGCTAACCCCACATCTAACAGGTTTAATCCAGGCTAACACATGCTAACCCCACATCTAACCGGTTTAATCCAGGCTAACACATGCTAACCCCACAGCTAACAGGTTTTATTCATACTAATACATGCTAACCCCACATCTAACAGGTTTTATTCATGCTAACACAGGCTAACCTCACAGCTAACAGGTTTAATACAGGCTAACACAGGCTAACCACACATCCAACAGGTTTAATCCAGGCTAACACATGCTAACCCCACATCTAACAGGTTTTATTCAGGCTGACACATGCTAACCCCACATCCAACAGGTTTAATTCAGGCTAACACATGCTAACCCCACAGCTAACAGGTTTAATCCAGGCTAACACATGCTAACCCCACATCCAACAGGTTTAATTCAGGCTAACACATGCTAACCCCACAGCTAACAGGTTTAATTCAGGCTAACACATGCTAACCTCACATCCAACAGGTTTAATCCAGGCTAACACATGCTAACCCCACACCTAACAGGTTTTATTCATGCTAACACATGCTAACCCCACATCTAACAGGTTTAATTTAGGCTAACACATGCTAACCCCACACCTAACAGGTTTTATTCATGCTAACACATGCTAACCCCACATCTAACAGGTTTTATTCATGCTAACACAGGCTAACCCCACATCTAACAGGTTTTATTCATGCTAACACATGCTAACCCCACAGGCTAACACAGGCTAACCCCACACCTAACAAGTTTAATTCAGGCTAACACATGCTAACCCCACAGCTAACAGGTTTAACACATGCTAACCCAACAGCTAACAGGTTTAATCCAGGCTAACACATGCTAGCCCCACAGCTAACAGGTTTAATTCATGCTAACACATGCTAACCCCACATCTAACAGGTTTTATTCAGGCTAACACATGCTAACCCCACATCCAACAGGTTTAATTCAGGCTAACACATGCTAACCCCACAGCTAACAGGTTTAACACATGCTAACCCAACAGCTAACAGGTTTAATCCAGGCTAACACATGCTAACCCCACACCTAACAAGTTTAATTTAGGCTAACACATGCTAACCTCACAGCTAACAGGTTTAATTCAGGCTAACACAGGCTAACCCCACAGCTAACAGGTTTAATTCAGGCTAACACATGCTAACCCCACAACTAACAGGTTTTATTCATGCTAACACATGCTAACCCCACAACTAACAGGTTTTATTCATGCTAACACATGCTAACCCCACACCTAACAGGTTGAATTCATGCTAACACATGCTAACCCCACACCTAACAGGTTGAATTCATGCTAACACATGCTAACCCACATCTAACAGGTTTTATTCATGCTAACACATGCTAACCCCACAATTAACAGGGTTAGCCTGTGTTAGCCAGAATTAAACCTGTTAGCTAGAGATAGCCTGCTTTAGCTTTAGCGTAGCAACAACAGTATTATATGGCTGAACCTGAGGGAACGTCTGCTTTTGTACGTTTGACCACTTAGCATCTAGCATTTTAGCTAGACACCGGCCTATTATCCTTCATTCTGAGCTGATCCTCGGGTTCAGGGTTCAGGTCCAGGTCCAGGTTGTGCTGTTCAGGCAATTCCTGATTGGGCCTTTGATGTCGATGTTTCTCTAAGCCTTTGTTCTCTGACATATTGATCAATCATAGTTAGCCTCGGCGCTGACGAGCCCAAACGAACACGTCCGGCCATTCTGCTCAGTCTAACATCTGCTGCTGATCAGCTCAGAGGGGTCAGAGCGAGGTGAGCGCCAGTGCTGTGGTCTAGCTGATAGCGGCACGATTAGCAAGGCTAACCTAGTTAGCACAGAAAAACAGCAATTCAGCAGAGCGCTAGGCCGCTCACAGCTGTTCGGGTTCTAGCGTGAACAGGCGCGAACCCTGGCACTAGCTAACGTTCCATGATTAGCAAGATTAGCCTAAGTAGCGCCTACAGCAAACTCTTTCACAGCTGAACTGTTTTACAGCTCAACCTATGAGATATTCATTATATTACATTAATTTAGACACGGGATTGTATCATTTAATATTGTAATAATTTCTCAATACCGTAAAAAGAAATACTGTGTAATATAATTGTACTTAACCTGGTCAAATATTTAATAAATACAACAAAATAATGTAATAATGTGACAGACAATGTAATACAGGGTCTTACTGTGATGCTAATGTAATACCATTTTACCAATAATGTAATGTATTATGAAAATGACTATTTACACTGGCAGTGCAGTTGGTGATTTTACTGCATATGGTCTCAAGTGCAGTTTATTTTAGTTTATTTTATTATAGTAGAATAGAACAGACTTTTAATAAATTAATACAATTCCAAATATCCGCTAAATCAGCATCTTATCAGCAGGAGGGGGAAACCCTCTTATCTATCAATGGAAGTCAGTGTAAACAGAATTATTGGAGCATTTCTATTGATCATCATGAAATTCTGTGATTTTACATTCACTATAGATTTCACTTGATAGATATTCTAATAATTAATAAATAAAGAAATAATTTAATTCGTCCAACAACTTATGAATGTTCCTGTTTAATCTAGAACACCAAATCCGCCACTACCGGCAAGTGAGCTACCACCCTATGTCTGTATGTAAATGCACTGGCATTAGCCTAGCGCTAACATACTACTATAATCCCACAGAAATATACAGGCGAGATTCCGTCCTTGTTTTATCGTATATAGTTCAATGCTGGATACAATAAAGGGTTAATTAGCAAAGTCAGGCATGGGTACACGGAGCCTTTATAGTAAGGACTCTCAACTGCCCTCTAGTGGAAGACTTGCTTAACATCTATACCACATTGTAAACGATGCATAGAATTATATTTACGTTTTAATGCCTTTAGCAGACGCTCTTCTCCAGAGCTTCACTGTTCACTAGCTAGCTACTCTTACCCTTATCTAGTTCATACAGACTTCACTCCAGAAGATCCTCTAATCTTAGACTCTACTAAACACAAGTCAATATGGAGACCATAGTACTCTTCTCTTCGCCTGAGTGCTCTCAGAAGAGGAGGGTCTTCAGTCTGGGTTTGAGGACAGTGAGCGTTGGACTCCCAGCGCTGTTCGGACACACAGGGGAAGCTTGTTCCACCACTTTGGTGCAGGACAGTAAAAAGTCTGGACGCTCGTCTTCCGTGGATCTTAAAGGATGGCGGGTCGAGCCGAGCCGTACCTGAAGCTGGAAGGGCTCTTGGTGCAGATCGGCTTATGACCATCGCCATCAAGTACGGAGGGGCTGGCTGGTCCAGTCTTGGCTTTGTCAGGGGTAGCAGCAAACGGACGTATGTGGGCAATCATGCTGATATCGTTATTATATTATAACTTATTAATTTTTGTCCATAAAATTGAATTAAATGAGCCGGAAGCCTGTTTTCATACACTGTACTAAACCCTAAAGGTCCTCTGCTGACCTACTGGGTTAATAGTCCACCTGTGGAGCAGTCTGAAGTAGCTCACAGGCCTAACTGCAATTCCTACAGCGCTCCTAAAATAGCAGGCCGTGCTAATCTGACCTTTCGTCTGCGGTTCCAGCGGAGAATGTGAGCACGCACTCCGTGACTAAAACCAACAAGCGGAGAGCCAGATAAGAGCATTCTTGGGCGACGCGGTAAGCAGCCGTGAAGAGGCGGGGTTTGATAACGGCGCTTGTTGTTTTGATGTGTTAAATAGCTGCGTGTCAACAGCAGCTGGAGCCCGACGACGGAACCACTGTGTAGCTGACGGAGAGGCTGATAGCCAGATGTCTGCAGACAGAGGAGCTTCAGCAGGCCTGAGCGGGCCAGCGTCCGACACCGTTCACCAGCAGGACTTCGGGAGAAGAGCGGGGGGACTGTTTTGTAAATAATGGCTATCCGTGACGTTTCACTGAACTGCTCGTTATGAAGCCATTCAGTCAAAAGATTCAGTCAACAGGCGGCATTCCAGCTCATCCCAGTACCGTTCAGTACGCTTGACTCTGCAAGTTTGGGTGGTCTACCACTTTGTGTGGCTGAGCCGATTGTAATGCTCCCATTTCACAATAATGGCACTTACAGTTGGCTGTGGCAGCTTTAGCAGGGCAGAAAAAAATTGCACCCTAACTGGTTTATCCTGCAACGGTGCCACGTTGCTACTCACATAGCTCTTCCTGTTCTGCTCCTGGTGTTTGTCTATGGAGATTTAATGGCTGTTAGTAAAAGGTGTGGCTGTTTCAACAGGACACTTGCTTCAGTAAGTAATTCAAGCTTATTTATACAGCGCTTATAACAACAGACACCGTCACAAAGACAGGCTTTGCCTTCACAGAGATCCTTGTTTGACCGCCCAGCGAGTAAACCAGTGGCGACAGTAGCCGGAAAACCTCCCCCAGAGCAAGAGGAAGGAACTTTCCCAGACTCATGTAGGGGAAAACCCACTCCAGTATTATGACCACCTACCTAACAGTGGGATTAACCAGCCTTGACTCGGATGGCACCAGCAAGAGGTTAGCTGCTCCTCAGTGGAGCGTCATTCCCCTCTGGCTTCACTGGCCTGTGAAGCTCCACTGTTATGCCATTAGGAGGCTCTCGATGTGGGAGAAGTCTATTCGGCGTCTCTATAATGTCCCACACGGTTAGCAAGCAGGTGCCGAGATGGACATCAGTCAGATCACCTCCTTTGCCTGTGACGATGGTTCGAGGACTGACTGGTGTGCTCGCTTATTTATAAGTGCAGTAAACCCTGTCACACAGCATCTGTGACGTCCCGGGCCGAGTTCATTCATCCAAACCAGGGGTGGTCATAATGTTCTGATGCCAGAGGGGGGCGGCGTTTCTGGAGATACTTATACTGACCTTTATAATGCACAACTTCTGTCCACATACTTTTGTTCCTATAGGGTATATTACAATACATTACATTTATATTTTGGAATTTAGTGACATACAACATTTAATATATATATATATGTAATATATGTAATATACATATATATATTTATGTGTGTGTGTCCTTATGTATCTTCCTATGAGCACTGAATGAGTGATGCATTAGTATTTGCACACCTACAACGACCTGCATTAAGCATTAATCTCCTGACAATCCGTCATATTAGCCGTGTGTAAGCTGTGACGCTTCTGAACAGAGCAGATAAGATAAGCACGCTGTTATCATGCTGACGGCAGATAAGAGTATTATTCTCTTCCTCTCGTTAAAAGCACTCAGACACTGCAGAACAGGCCAGACCCGCTCAGGCCTAATGTCTGTAAGCCTGGAGTGAAATGTGGTGAGCTGTTATACAGAGTCCAGCTTCTAAATGGAGGCATCTGTGACCACTTAGCTTCCATTTCTCCAACACTGTCTTCTAAGATGTCCTACACCATTATATATATATATATATATATCATCACAAAGTACTGGATGGAGCTCCTCCACCATCATTCCAGAGAGCACAGTTCCTCCACTGCTCCACAGCTCCTCAATGCTGGGGGGCTTTATACCCCTCTAGCCCACGCCTGGCATTATTAGGCAGCATGGAGCCGATAGGGTCATGATGTTGATCTGCTCCAGAGAGTCCTATTCTATTGGCAGCACTTCTTCTCTACAGGGACTAGACAAGCTGTGTGTGGATTTGCACATCTGTGTCAGAAATGGGTGCAGCTTAAAGTAGCTAAAGGCATTCATTAGAAGGGGTGTCCACAAACTTTTGTACGATGACTAATGTGTTTTCCAGCTGGAGTTCAGGGCTGAGGTGAATCTGACTGCAGTCACTTCAGAAGAGCTGATGTGTGCATGAGACGACCTCTGACCTCACTTATCTGCTTTCCTTTCCATCAGCAGCTCTGTTTTCATAGCGTCTCCTTCACTCTGCATCAACGTCACCCGAGCCTTTACACACGGAGAGAGAGGGCCGGTCGTTTCCTGGAAACTGATCCGATGGTAGATTGTGTTATTTACAGTGAGATAAACGTTATCAGACTGTTCTGCACTTTACAGTCATGCAGGCAGAGCCTAGAACCATAAATAAATAAATAAATAAACAAAGCAGCCGGGACGACTGACTGACTTACAACACAGGCCTTTAACAAGCGCCGACCGACCCAACCTGTTCAGAGCTGTTCCGCCATCCGGATGAGCAAACAGCTCATTTCCCACTGAAGAGAAAAGAAGACTGCGCTCTGCTCCAGCGCAAGGAACAGGTTCTCCGTCAGTGGATTAACGGAACCGTATCCTACAACTCTCTCGTATTTAGGTGTTTAGGTGAGGCGTCCTGCAGGTTTTACATGTCCATCCTCTCTCTACATCCCTTAGAAATGAACTGACCCTGTGTTACTGTGTCTTTAAGACTGGCATGCAAATGACCGCTGTTCTGATTGGCTGCAGGAGGTTCTAGATTGGCTGTGAGTGTGAGAAGGAGTGTGAGTACAATATAAAAAAAGTCACTCTGTCGTCACAGTGGCATATTAACCCTATCACCCAGCAGTCTAATGCGCTGCCACTGTGGCCCGGGGGGTCGCGGGTTCGAAACCCATGCCACTCTAGCTGATATTATTTGTGTGAGTGGAGCAGTGAGTGTTTCTGGATTTCACACGTTACTGAGTAACTCTGAGCTTCACTGTTAGATGAGAAAAGGCTCCACATCCCACAGCCTGGCTCTGCTGGTCAGATTAATATTTAGCGTTATTACCGTTACTACTGTTACAGCAATATTTTACCAATTTTTTTTATTTAACCCAAGCTATTTTTTTTTACTTTAAATTCAATATTAATGAATATAATATAAATATAAAATATATAAATATAATATTTTCCCTTTTTCTCCCAGTGTGGTTCTGCCAGTTAACCCACCCCTAGCACTAGCAATGCTCCCGACACTAGGAGGGTAGCGACTTAATGTACGTCTCCTCCGATACAGGTGAAGCCAGATCCCGCTTGATAGAGCAGTATTATGAGTAGAATACAACTCTTTCTAATCCTTCTGGAGGTTCTAGATAGGCTGTGAGTGTGAGCGGAGTAAAGGTCACTCTAATTCAAGTCCAGTTGTGCTCTCTCTGACTTCAGTAGCTGATGGCAAAGCAGCAAGGCTCTGTATTCAAACTTACAACCCCCCGGGGCCGTAGTAGCAGCCACACTAAAACTTTTTTTTTTTAGTTATTTAGAAATGAAAGATTTTTGCAAACTAATAAACATAAACTAATTTTCCCTCTTTTGCTCAATATGGTCATAAGACATCAGCTCTACAGTAAAGTGTGAAAAAGTGAGCACACCCTTTCGAATAACATGGATTTTGTCAACATTATCGACATTAAGGTCGAATGACCTTGTCTCGACATTATCAAAACAAAAAGATTGCTAAAATGATTGCTACTTTTGTTTTTATTTTTAGAGGACGACTCTTTTACTGCAGTGGAGTAAACGAGAATATGACTGTACAACATCAAAGAAACTCTAAAGCACATACTGCTGCTTTAAACCTCCCTAACCCCCAAAACTGCAGCCGATCAGTGTTTGCTGGCTGAAGTTTTGCTTCTTTAGTTATCATTTTATATTTGACTTGGCAAAAGGGAGGAAACCGGTTTCCCAGGTCAGTGTGTAGAGTCTCGCCCTGCACACGGCTGAAACCAACCACCTCGAGCTGCTAGCTGATTGGTATGGTGAGCAGTTCCAGCCTAACATCACAGCAGTGAGTCCTAACTCAGCTTCTACCAGTAAACCTCTGATTCAGTGCAGCTTTTACTGATCAGATCAGCTCTAACTGATATTATACTAGTAATAATATCAGATCTATAAAGTCTGACTGCTCACATTAGCAGGACCCTGTATCCTTAATGAAATTCTGACTGCTCATTTTTTAATATTGATTTACAGTTTCGCTTTTTCTTATCTATAATTACTTTTTTTTAGAGATCTACAGATACTGTTCACCACTAAAAACTGTAATCCCAGATTTCTATAGCTAGTAAAAACTCCAGATGTACAGCTCTAGATGAAATGGGTGGGGCTAAACTGCTGTAGGCTGAATGGGTGGGGTTAAACTGCTGTATGCTGAATGGGTGGGGCTAAACTGCTGTAGGCTGAATGGGTGGGGCTAAACTGCTGTAGGCTGAATGGGCGGGGCTAAACTGCTGGAGGCTGAATGGGCTGGGCTAAACTGCTGTAGGCTGAATGGGCGGGGTTAACTGCTGGAGGCTGAATGGGCGGGGCTAAGCTGCTGTAGGCTGAATGGGAAAAGATAAACGGGGAATTAAAACAAGGCTTTCTTTGATATCACCAAACTATCACTTTAAGATTTTACCCTTTTACACACACACTGTGTAGGCCTCTGGCACAGTCCCGACCCCGACCCGCCACGGCACCAGTGGG